>NW_016807677.1:6204573-6351049 GCF_001698545.2 Rhinopithecus bieti
AAGAAGAAGGAAGAAGGAAGAAGAAAGAAGAAAGAAGGAAGAAGGAAGAAGGAAGAAGAAAGAAGGAGGAGGGGGAGGGGGAGAAGAGAGGAGAGGAGAGGAGAAGAGAAGAGAAGAGAAGAGAAGAGAAGAGAGAAAAAGAAAAAGAGATCATTGCTTTTCTTATATATGCTTTAGTCAATTTGGATAGGAAAGAAAGTAACAGGTCACAGCAAGTCTTCAGATGTTTACAGAGACTGCTTAGAACAAAGCTCTCTTCAGAGTCAGTGCAATTGACCTGAAGCCCAGGAAGAAGAATCTTTAGGAGCCAGAGATACACACCCCATCCTCCTTCAGAGTGCCGGGGTCAGGCAGGCCAAGGTCAGACAGGGCCTATGAAGGCTGGAGTGGATACCCTCTGAGCAAAACCCACTAACCCACTGCCAAGTAGAAATTTACACCAAGCAAGGACTAGGAAGCTGGATCTGGGAGGAGCTGAGATGCCATACACTGGCATTGCACCAGCCTTTTTCTTCCTGAGTCAATGGTCTGGATGACTGAGGAATGATAAATAGAATTAGATGTCCTGTGAATTGTGCCATTAAGTCTGCCTTTAGAGTTTGAATCAGATATCTGAACCCTGTAAAGTTCTTTCTTGCCTGTGTATAAGTTTTGGGTGTTGTTTTATTTTCTCATATGTTAGTGTTTTCCACATATATGCATGTATATGTATATATCCTTTAGATATAAGTGATAGAAAATCACAAGTTTAAGTTACTTAACCAATAAAATATTTATTATCTTATGCAAGAGGAAGTCTTGAGGTAGGGCATTCAATGGCTCATGGACCTAAATTCTTCCATTCTGATACTCTTCCATCTTCAGTATGTCAGTTTTGTTCTCAGACCAGCTTTTCTCATGGTCACAAGATAGTTCCAGCAGTTCCAGATACCACAGCAGATATGTTAACATGCCTTCTCTAGAAGGCCCCCGGTGGACTTCCTTTCAGGTCTCATTGGCCAGAATTATGTTCCATGCTCATACCTAAACCAATCACTAATATGGGAAATAAGACCACCATGCTTGGCTTAGAACAACCACCCTTGAAGCATGTGACTGAATGGAAGACAGCGGAAACAGGAATAAAGTCAGGATTCCTTGGGATGGAATAATATCAGCATTCCTTGGGAGGAAAGGGATGAAGTGGAAAATGAATACAAGGCAATCAATAGTAATTACTACACCTGATTTCTCCCTGAGTAAGGAAGTTTCCCAGCCCCAGTTCAGACTAAAAAGGAATTAATATGTTCTCTGGTGGTGTTTGGAATAGACTTAAAGCAGCCAAAGGAGAGCAAAGTGGGTGTTCCAGCAGAGACAAAGAAAGAGATCAATACAGAGGACCCATGGATATTGGCTCTTTTCCTCTGGAGTCATTTCTTCAGTGTCAGATGCTGCTGCCTTCATCTCCCTTGCAAGGTCTAACTTAATACAGCCAGAAGCAAGCTTTAAAACTGCTGTTATGGGGGCTTTGGCTCTTTGCAAATAACAGGATTAGCAGGAACCTCAGGAAACTGCTCCAACAGGGAGCCATTAGCCAGAATCACTGATTGCTGGGCAGCTGGACTGAGTCCACCAGTGTGGCCCCCTCCAGGTGTGAGTGGGCTGGATACTGTTGTTCATATTTGGGCTTGCTGAAGTCATTAGGCCATGTTGACCTCAGGAGCAGGGAAATGGCTGCTATCCCACTTTCCTACTTTCCCTACTAAGTAGAGACATTTTGCATACATAGCTAACCTGGAGGCCAAGTGGGAGAGCAGATGAGTAGGAAATAGAAGCAAACAATGAATTCAAAAGGTCACTTTTTACTGATTAAGATTGCTTTAGGCTACTTATACTAAAAATGTAGCATCCGCCTCAACGGACAGCTTGGTACTCCAGCCTAGGTGACAAAGTAAGACCCTGTCAAAAAAAAAAAAAAAAAAAAAAAAAAAAAAAAAAAAGAACGCAAGAACGCAAGTTCTGAGGCCACACCTCAGACCTGTTGAGACAGAACCTCTGATTTAGAGGCTTATGAATCTGTATTTTAAAGACCTCTCTGGACATTTTCTCAAGTTTAAAAGGCATTGCTCTGGATCCTTGTTGTCCCTGTGGCTTTTCCTAAAACACTTATAAATCTAAGAGGGTGTAGGTAGGGAGTAGGGGTGGGGAATGGGGTGTGGAAGGTCACTGGTAAGGGTAAGGACCCAGATATCATGCTCGGGAAAAAAATAAAAAGATTAGCTAGCCTGAAAGAAAAACATCAGTCACTTAGCTGAGTAGGTATTTCTTGTACCAGAGATTTCATCAATCTGCAGTAAAACCCAGGCATCTCAGCCATGTGATGGACATTACAGGGTAGGACTTTAAGGAAGGAAAATTCCTAAAACTGCATGTGTCTGCTTAGCTGTTCAATTATTGGTGTCCTAGAATCGTGCAATGTGGCAGCCCTGCTGATGTACCCCTGAGGTCAAAGCATTTTAGATCTAGAAAGGACCATATATCTCAATCCCTTCAATTTATAAACCAAAGGAGGTAAAATAATTTGACCAAGATCACATGGTTAATTTAGCATCAGAACCAAGAGTTCTGAAAACTCAGATTTCTACCTTGGTAAATGAGTCCTCAGAGAATAATTCAAAAGAAGCAAAGGGCTAAGTGTTAAAAAACATTAGTTTTATTTCAACAATAACAATCACAAATATCTGAGAAGATGGGAAAAGTCAGGTAATTTATAAGCTAATATACTATATAGTTATTAAAGTTATATTTATAATATAAATAGATTTTTATATTATATAATTATATATAAATATTACATGTATAATGAATTTTATAAAGATGTATATATACACACACATGCATGCGCACACAAATATATTGCATATGTGTGTTTTAAACAGGTTAGAAAATTGTGAATGGTGTTATAAGAGGCTTTCCTAAACCTGTCAGATCTTGTTCAGTTACTTCTGACCCCACCACAACCCCAGTGGGTGCTCCTCACTCTACAGCATCCATCTATGCAGCCTCCTGAGTCCAAGAAGAAGCCGTAAGTCATCTCAACCCTGAGCTGAGAATCATCTGGGAAACTTAAAAAATAATATTACCCAAATCCAATAGACCAATTGAATCAGGCTTTCTAGAGGAGATGCCCAGACATCTATATGAAAAACACAACAAAACAAATCAAATCAAAACAAACAAAACTTCTGCTATAGTTTAGATAGCTGACCCTCCAAACTTCATGTTGAAATTTGATCCCCAGTGTTGGAGATGGGGCTTAGTGAGAGGTGTGTGGGTCACGAATGGCTTGATGTCACACTGGAGTTATTGAGTGAGTTCTTTCTTTGTTAGTTCCTGTGAGCACTGGTTGTTAAAAAGAGTATGACAGCCTTCTCCCCTCTCTTACGCTTCCTTTCTTGCCATGTGATGTCTGCACATACCAGCTCCCCTTAAACTTTCATCATAAGTGGAAGCAGTCTGAGGCCCTCAGCAGAAGCAGATGTTGAAATCATGCTTCTTGTACAGCCTGCAGAACTGTGAACCAAATAAACATATATTCTTTATAGATTACCCAGCCTCACATATTCCTTTGTAGCAAAGCAAATGGACTAAGACACCTTCCCAGGTAGTTCTGCTATGTAGTGAATACTGAGATTCATTGAGCTAGTCAAGTTAACTTTCTGACTTTGAGTGAACCTCATGCATACCTTGTTGGTAGCTTCAGGGCCCAATGCAAGAGGAGGCTAACAAAGCTGGTTAGAGTACTGTCACTCTTGGCCTAAAACTCAAAGAACATATATATTTTCTTGAGTTCGTTCATTATATGATTGCAGTAGATTAAAGACGGTCACAAATTCTTTGCTACTTCTTCTATTGAGAGGTAGAACCTATTTACCTCCCCTTGAATTTGTGCTGACCTTAAGGACTTGCTCGACTGGCACAAAAGAATATGCCAGAAGGGACATTCTGGGACTTCTCAGGTTGGGTCACAAGAACCTTTGGAACTTCGATCCATGCCTCTTGGCACATTTGCTCTGGAGGAAGCCATCTATCTGTAGAAGTTCAAGTACATTGAGACCACCATGCTGTGCAGAAGCCCATGTTAGCCACTTGCACAAGCCATGTGGAGAAAGAGATCCTGACTAGCCCAGCTGTTCCAACCACCATAGATCAGGCACTTGTCATGCCAGTGAAGAAGTTGTATTGGACATTCCAGCACCAACAGATGCTCCAGCTTTCCAACTGGAGACAGATCTGACTCCAGATGGTTGTAATTCTTTATTCCTCATCTCTCCATAGCTGGTGACACACATCATCATTCTGAAATTCACATTTTCTTGGCCCACCTCTCATGTCTAATCAATAAGTAGATGGTAGAAATTTGTGATGCAAAGAAATATAGGTAGCTGAGATGTCTGTAGGGTTTAGTACAACAGATTTTTAAGGATTATGGACTTCAGATAGTTATTTCCCAATGTAAATGCTAGGAAAAAGTCCATGTGTCCTCTTACCTAGCCTGGCAGAACATAACATGTATCCCACCACATTAAAATGCCAGTATTGTTGGGGTGAGTACAGTGCACATTGCTGTATATCTGGTTTTGATGCCCTAATAGAGTAAACATAAATTAGGAATATGATAATGCCAGAAGAGTTCTTTACCAAATGACTTTATTAAGATTATGAAAGGAATTGTTGAAATTCTAAACCCAAATTACTTATAATAAATACATACATACTACAAAGCTGTAAGCTTCCAATTCCTCTTCAGAACTGTCCTGTGTATGGTGAAAGGTAAAGGTCTAGTTTCATTCTTCTGAATATGGCTAGCCAATTATCCCAGCATCATTTATTGAGTAGGGATTCCTTTTCCAATTGCTTGTTTTTGTCAGTCTTGTCAAAGATCAGATGGTTGTAAATGTGTGGATTTCTGAATTTTGTATTCTGTTCCATTGAATGATGTCTCTGTTTTTGTACCAGTACCATGCTGTTTTGGTTACGGTAGCCTTATAATATAATTTGAAGCCAGGTAATGTGATGCCTCTGGCTTTATTCTTTTGATTAGGATTTTTTTGGCTATTTAGGCTCTTTTTTGGTTCCATATGAATTTTAGAACATTTGTGTATAATTCATTTGTATATAATTCTGTGAAGAATGTCATTGGTTGTTTGGTAGAAATAGCATTGAAGCCATAAATTGCTTTGGACAGGATGGCCATTTTAACAATATTCCTTCTTCGAATCCATGAGCGTGGGATGTTTTTCCATTTATTTGTGTCATCTCTGATTCCTTTCAGCAGTGTTTTGTAGTTCTCCTTGTAGAGAACTTTCATCTCCTTAGTTAGCTATAGTCCTAAGTATTTCATTTTCTTTGAATTGCTGCCTATTGTAAGTGGAATTGTACTCTTGATTTGATTCTCAACCTGGACATTATTGGTGTGTAAAAATGCTACTGATTTTTATACATTGATTTTGTATCATGAAACCATGCTAAAATTGTTGATCAGTTCTAGTTGCTTTTTGGTGGAGTCTTCAGGGTTTTGTAAGTATAGAATCATATTGTCAGTGAAGAGAGATAGTTTGACTTCTTTTCTTATTTTAGTACTTTTTATTTCTTTCTCTTACCTGACTGCTGTGGTTAGGACTTCCAGTACTATGCTGCATATTCTTGCCTTGTTTCCACTCTTGCCTTGTTTCCATTTTCAAGGGGAATGATTCCAGTTTTTGCCTGTTCACTGTGATGTTGGCTGTAGGTTTGTCATAGTGACTCTTATTATTTTGAGATATGTTCCTTTAATGCCTAGTGTGTTGATGGTTTTTATCATTAACAGATGTTGGATTTTATTGAAAGCTTTTACTGAATTGATTGAGATGATCATGTCATTTTTGCACTTAATTCTGTTTATGTGGTGAATTACATTTATTGATTTGTGTATGTTGAACCAAACTTACATCCTAGGTGTATTAGTCCATTTTCACACTGCTATAAAGAACTGCCCAAGACTGGATAATTTATAATGCAAAGAAATATAATTGACTCACCGTTATGCTTGGCTGGCGAAGCCTCAGAAAACTTACAATCATGGTGGAAGGGGAACAGGCACCTTCTTCACAAGATGCCAGGAGGGCAAAGAGCTGGGGAAACTACCACTTATAAAACCATCAGCTCTTGTGAGAACTCACTCACTATGGGGGAACCTGCCCCATGATCCAACCTGCCTCCCTCAACACATGGGGATTACAGGCCCCTCCCTCCACAGGTGGGGATTACAATTCAAGATGAGATTTGGGTGGGGACACAGAGCCAAACCTTATCACCCCCCTGTAGGAGTGTGTGTGAAGGAGGAACTGTCAAACATATAAAACCATCAGATCTCTTGAGAACTCACTCACTATCACAAGAACACCATAGTGGAAAGTGCCCCCATGATCCAATCACCTGCTATCAGGTCCCTCCTTCCACATGTGGGGATTATGGGAATTACAATTCAAGATGAGATTTGGGTGGGGACACAGAGACACACCATATTACCAGGAATAAAGTTACTTGATGATGGTGGATCAGCTTTTTGATGTGCCGCTGGATTTGGTTTGCTAGTATTTTGTTTAGGATTTTTGCATCTGTGTCCATCAGGGATATTGGCCTGAAGATTTCTTCCTTTGTTGATTTTGATATTAGGGTGATGCTGGCTTCATAGGATGAGTTAGAAAGGAATGCCTCCTCCTCAACTTTTGGAATAGTTTTAGTAGAATTGGTACCAGTTCTTCTTTGCACATCTGGTAGAATTTGGCTATGACTCCATTTGGTCCAGAAGACTTTTTTGGTTAGTGGGTTTTATTTTTTAAATTATTATTACTGATTCAATTTCAGAGCTCAATATTGGTCTATTCAGGTTTTCAGTCCCTTCCCAGTTCAATCTTGGGAGATTATGTGTTTTCAAGAATGTATATCAATTTTCTCTAGATTTTCTAATTTGTTTGCATAGAGTTGTTAATATTCTCTGAGGATCTTTTGTATTTCTGTGGGATCAGTTGTAATATCATTTTTGTCATTTCTGATTGTATTTATTTGGATACTCTTATTTTTTTTCTTTGTTAATCTAGCTAATAGTCTATCAATCTTGTTTTTTTAAGAACCAACTTCTGGCTTTATTGATTTTTTTATATGGATTTTTGCATCTCAATTTCATTAAGTTCTCACCTAATTTTAGTTATGTCTTTTATTCTACTAACTTGGGGTTGGTTTGTTCTTTTTTTCTAGTTCCTTTAAATGTAAGGCCTTAAACTATAAAAATCCTGGAAGAAAACGTAGGAAACACCCTTCTCAACATCAGCATTGACAAAGAATTTTTGGCTAAGTCCCCAAAAAAAGTTACAACAAAATCAAAAAATGACAAGTGGGACCTAATTAAACTAAAGAGCTTCCATCTTTAGCTTTAAAAAAACCATCAACAGAGTAAACTGACAATCTACAGACTGGGAGAAGATATTTGCAAACTATGCATCTGACAAATGTCTAATATGTAGAATCCATAAGGAACTTAAACAAATCAAAAAGCAGAAGGCAAATAACCCCATTAAAAAATGAACAAAGGATATGAATAGACACTTCTCAAAAGAAGACATACAAGCAGCCAACAAACATGAGAAAAATGCTCATCATCACTAATAATCACAGAAATGCCAATCAAAGCCACTATGAGATGCCATCTCACACTAGTCAGAATGATTATTATTAAAAAGTCAAAACATAACTGACGCTGGTGAGACTTCAGAGAAAAGGGAATGCTTATACACTGTAATGGAATGTAGATTAGTTCAGCCACTGTGAAAAGCAGTTTGGAGAATTTGCAAAGAATTTAAAACAGAGCTACTATTCAACCCAGCAATTCTGTAACTTAGTATATACCCAAAGGACAATAGATCATTACCCCAAAAGGACACATATACTTATATGTTCACTGCTGTGGTGTTCACAATAACAAAGACATGGAATCAACCCAGGTGCCCATCAACAGTGGATCGGATAAAGAAAGTGATAAACACCATGGTGTACTATGTAGCCATAAAAAAAGAATGAAATAATGCCCTTTGCAGCAACATGGATGGAGCTGGAGGCCAAAATCCAAAGTGAATTAATGCAGGAATAGAAAACCAAATATGGCACATTCTCACTTATAAGTGGGAGCTAAATGTTCGAGCACACATGGACATAAACACAGGAACAATGGACACTGTGGACTGCTAGAGAGGGGAGATAGGGAGTGGGGAGTGGGCTGGAAAACCACCTATTAGGTACTGTGCTCACTACCTGGGTAAGATATATCCATGTAATAATCCTGCACATATACCCTCTATATCTAAAATAAAAACTGAAAAAAACTTCATGTAAATAATGGAACAGAGTCTGTATGACCTCATCTAAATGCTCCTTCTTCCATGTTATGCGGATCCTTTTTTATATATCCCATAGTGCTCAGCAGCAATGTCTGGCTCTGGAGGGTTCTTTGTTTCTTATTAAAGTTCTAGTCATTACTTAAACCATTTTCAAAGTGGAGTCTTTAAGAACCAGCTGATTTACCTGGAACACTTGGTTTCTCTATAAAATCATCTATAAAATGTGGGGTGCTTGTTTTATTTGTTATCCTAAGAATGGCTTTTTCTCTCTGCCCCAGGAACTGTTTATACAACTATATTCCCCTTGGTCTTGATAAGTGTTTCTAGATGGAGGAAATATCTAAACTCCTTTGATAAGAAGTATAACTTCCTTATTAAGTTTGAACCTAGCAACGGTTTTCCATTATACGTTCTGTGTAATACCATAACGTATTGGTAGTAGGAGCTTGCTGGCATAATAGTACAATTATTTCATGCTTCCTATCACATGGATCACATGTATGCCATGTACAACCATTTATATGAAAGCCTGGAGGAGTCAACACAAAAACAATATTATTGTGGAAGAGTTACTGGTGAAATTCTCTTTTACCCAAGTTTGCCTAGAGATATTTCTGCTTTTAAAATTTAAATAACTTTAAAAAATAAATCTGTGCTATTTCCAACAAATTATACTACCTCTAATATCCCTTCTCTGGGTTCATTGAAAAAGTTTCTCAAAGAGGGGTTTATGTCTTTCCACCCACTGAACTCCAGGAATCCACTTTTTAGAGAACATGTTCTTAATTTTTTCGACCTTCTGGTTTTAATGAAAATATATCCAAGCAAGGAACAGTAGGAATACAACTCAGAGTTCCCTGTGGTGCTTTTGGGTTGGGCCAGGCTGTGATTTTCCTTGAAAACAACAAAAAGAACTTCAGCTCAGGGAAGGAAGAATTTCACTGACACCAAAACTAGTACTGTCAATTTGTGGGGGAGATGGAAATCTCTAGGGGATAGCCCAAGGAGGTACTAGGTTTTAGAGCCAAGAAATTCCCATGAGAATTGCTGAATTTCACATCATTCCTAGAAATAACTCAGAGCTTTATATTATTTACATAGGCTGTACAAAACATGGGCTTCCTGTAGGTAACTCCCTCCGCCTGCTTTGGTTCTGCACGCCTCACTGGGCCAGATTTCCAAAGTAGAATGTCCAGTATGGCACCATTGCTGATCATGAATATGGCTGAGAAAATTGCTAGGTTAAGTTGGTTGCCCAGCTCACAAGGATCTCACTCTTGGTGAGAGCTTGTATAGACAGAAGTGGCCCAGAGGCTGTATTGGTTCTATATGACCATGATTTTGAGCCTAATAGTAGATACAGAAGTGAGCACCTGACCAAACTAGGCTAATCAGAGTCTTTCTGTGGAGTTTTAAAAACTGCAAGTAAGGGAAGAAGATTACTTCTTCACTGATGGCAGGGTCTAGGACATGAGGCTTGATAACTTTTAGTGACTCTATTTTCCTCAATGCCAAGGAAACCCCTTTCTTACAAATGAGGGAAAAGAAATGGAGGCTAGAGAATTTTTTTAAAAAACTCTTAGGTCATTTAATTCCTTAATTCCAATGATTTCTGAGATCTCTTTCCATCTATAGTTATATTTTTCAGTATGCATCCAGTACATTCCCATTTGTGCCTAAGATCATTTGAGATACGTTTCTAACACACTGTGATCAAAAGCATCCTAATACAAAGACCCTGCGTGGTAATAAACCATATCAATCAGTCATGCAGGAATTTCCAGGTCCTCTGGTCATCCTACCTTCTGATGGGAGCAGATTTGATCAAAAGCTACTGGCAAGTGTCACCAGTCACCCTGTTGAGGAAGGATGAGAAGAGAGCCCCCGGACTCATCCTGGGTTGGTGTTTAAATGCAAGTTTCTTTACTATTTTGACATCTCTGAAAAAGCAATTCCTTTCCAGCTTTCTGTTCTGAGAGCCCAGACTTCCAAGTACTAGGCCTGAAGAAAATAAACTCTTTGAAGCTCACCTGCAGATTTCTTTTCTTGAGCACTACCCTTTCATCCATGCTTCCACGTGTGAGATCCCCAAAGCTGGGATAAAGGTGAAGTGAGCAAGGCACCCAGGACACAACATTGAAGGAGACACCATTCTCACAGTTTTGCAAATACCTTCAGCTCCTCACTTGCCTCCCCCTGGTCCTGGCCTGGATGATCATAGGTGCCTTACCTGGGTTCATGGTGCAAGGTGTGAACATTCAGTATGGTGAACTGAAAAAAAAAAAAAAAAAATTGAATGAGAAATCAAAAAGCAGAATTTTCATTTTGACTTTATTAGTAACTCAACATGATATCAAGAAAAACCTGTAGCCTGTCTGAGCCTCTGTTTCTTATTGGTAAATTAATAATAATCTCTTTATATCCCAGTTACTTCCAAAGAATGTGACAGGAATAACATAAAATCTCATACAGAGAGGTTAAGAGATTTGTCAGAAGCTGTAAAAATTCAGCCATTGGAACTTTAGACATAATCTCTTTGGCCAGTGCTAGACTTGCCAGTGACTCATTACTTATTTAATTAATTAAACAAATAGGCATTAAGTGCCTACTGTGATCAAAACTGTGGGAGGCACCAAGTGTGGGTGATGGGTGCAAAGAAAAATTCAACAAACAATATGTTCTAGAGGAAACGGAAGTTGGGTGAAACTGCCATCTAGATCTTCCTGCCCCTATGCCCAGTGATTCCTGTGACCCTATTGCCTTCCTTGCCTGGCTCTGAGTCTTGCCAGATGTCTGAACTTTGACTTACTTTTTATACTAGGTCCATCTTTATCCAAAGGCCAATCATCAGGAGGCTGAGAGTGGCTACAGGGCTTACCCTCATTAGAATTGTATTGTGAGAAAAGGAATTTAGCCCCAAGAACAATCACCCATATCCCTGATGTACCTGGAGCCCTTTAGTCCCAGACCGCTAAGACAGAATTAGCTGATGAGCAGGTCTAGAAGAGAGAACTCCCAGGGAATATGTTTTATCACTGTTTTTGGTCTTTCTCGACCTTCAATGACACAATCTTATACTTTGAAGTCCTGGATAATTGGAAATAAAATGAAATCTCCTCTGTTCAGAGTTCATAGCACCTCTGAGCAGTGGCTGGGGATGGAATTGCACTGTGTATTTAATACTCTGCATTAACAGGAAAGGCATAAAGTCCCCTGCAAATCTCTGCTCCTTTGCTGCCCTATCTGGGGCAAGACATGCCAGCAATTTAACAAGCACAGGGGTGTAAATCATGCAGTGAGATCTCTCACCATGGGAGGACAAAGAATCCCTAAGAGAATGAATAAAAGCCACCCAGCACTAGGCATTTTGGGAGTCAGCGTTCGTGTCTAAATGTTAAACATTTACATTTTACAGCAAAGTGACATTTGTAAAGGAGTTCTATTGCTCATTTGCAGCCGTTCCTCGCTGCTGGCCAGGGGCTTGGGGCTGGGGCTGGGTGATGAATCAAAGACGCCCTTTGTGTCATGTCACTAAGCAACTCCCTCCTCTTCTGCCGCTCGCAGAGTCTGGGCTGGGCACACAGCCTGTGTCATCCACATGGTGGATTTACAGGTCTTGATTAATGCCAGCGAAAGTTTCTTGGGGAAAAGGCAGCTGGGTTTGGGCTCTGGCCATGTCTCAACTTTGTGCTAGGAGTAAAACATGGAGCAAGTGGAGACTCGCACAAGTGGACAAGGCCAGTCTCAGCCCTTTGTTACTGGCTCCCAAATTGACTGTCTAGAATGAAGCTTCGGTCTAAAGAAGGCAAATCTATAGCACACATGCTGACATGACTCTCTTTGCCACCCAGAACAGACATCTCACTAATAGATCATAGCATAATCTTCCCTACCAAGCCAGATAGCTCTCAGAATTGTGCCTCAGGCACATTCTAGGCACTCATTGCCAACTGGCCAGTTGGCCCATGAGATGAACCTGTCACCTCTGTTTTTGGTCTATGTGTCAAAGTCTGTTTCCTGACTCTAGTTTTCACAGTAGGATTGGAGGTTTCAGGAATTCTCTATATACAACTATCTCTGATAACAACTAACAATAGTAACAGTTAACACATGTGCTTCACATAGGCCAATCACTTTACATGGATGAAAGTATTTAATCCTGACAAAAATCTGCCATCTATATCACAGAAAAGTAATAATATCTGTAACTTATTGAACACCTACTGTGTATTGGGTACTACATTTGATTCTTTAATCTCCACATGGTCCTGTTTCATCATGAACTGAAAGCTCAAAGAGATTAAACAAATTACCCACAGTTCCACAGCCAATCAAAAGGAAGAGCTGAGATCCGAACCCAAAAAAGGTCTAATTCCAAAGCCACCATTCTTAAAAAAAATTAGACCTTGACCAAGGTCTAGTAAACTGTTTGCACATCAGCAAACCATTTCGACACTCTCATTTAATTTTCTTCTTTACTGCCCAAGGGGTAAGGGGGAGATTTTTTTTTTTTCTACCAGAAACTGGCCATAGACTTTCTCTAACTTCCTGCAGCTTTCCTGCTAACATTCCTTTACCCTCCCTGTCCTTAGGATTCCTTCCAAATAGGTGAACCAGTAAACTTTTCCACAGGAAGAGAGGGGAAGAGAGGATTAATGCTGCAGACTGGACGGAGTTGAATTGAAGGCATCAATTTTCTTATTCCACTAGTGAGCAGGACTCCCTGCATCTCCACAGCTGCCATGAAGACTGGAGAAGGTGCAGACTTCTCAAGCTTGGTGCCACGGAAGAGCTGCCATGGCTGCTCATTTCAACAGGAAAAATGAGCCACGATAGCCTTATCTCTGTCCCTTCATGCTGAAAACTTCAGCCAGACTGAGATTCTCTTTGTTCCTCTCAGCTCTGGGAGGCCGAGGCGGGTGGATCGCCGGGTCAGGAGATCAAGACCATTCTAGCCAACACGGTGAAACCCCATCTCTACTAAAAATACAAAAAATTGGCCAGGCATGGTGGCAGGTGCCTGTAGTCTCAGCTACTCGGGAGGCTGAGGCAGGAGAATCACTTGGGCCGGGGAGGCAGTGGTTGCAGTGAGCTGAGATCGCGGCACTGCACTCCAACCTGGGCAACAGAGCGAGACTCCATCTCTAAACAAATAAATAAATAAACGTCTCAGCTCCAAGTCTTTACACCTGATGTTTGCTCTACCAAGAACTGTTATCTGTTAGCTGTGACCTCTTCCTCCTCTACTGGCTCCATGGCCTCCTCACTCTGCCACCTCTGTCTGGCCAGCTCCCACTCACCATTCCTTGGGAAAGCTGAGCTAGGTGCCTCCTCTGTGTTTTCCTTAGCACCCAGCACTTCCTCCATCCCAGCAGCACTCCACTCTAGTGAACTTTCCTGGTCTGCTTTCTGCATTGGACCATAAGCTTAGTTAGGACAGGCATGTGTCTCACTTGTGTCCCCAATACCAAGTACTGCCTCTGGGTCTGCACTCAAAGAACAACTGATGAATAAATGGATGATTGAATTGAATGGATGGGTGAAGGCACTGTCAGGAAGCTAACTGCACTGGCATGTACAGAGAGATTCTCCCCACCTCACTTCTGTTGTGCCCAGTGAACTGTGATTGGCAGATGTCCCCCAAGCTGGTAGAAATGTGAGAGCAACCAGCACAAACCACAGGGAATTCAGTGGTCATATCTAAGGGTGGTGAGAAAGCAGGCCCAGAAAGATTGCTCTATTCACATGCCATCCATCTAACAACTTTGGGTATAAATGAAAGCAAACACAAGTGATTACATCTTAGCTCCATTGCTTAGTGTGGCCAAAATCCATATCTGATGTTAAAAGAAAAGTTCAAAATTTGGACTTGGCATACAAATGTGTATTGATTTCTCAAAAATAGATATGTGTTCACCCATACAGGAGTATTGGCACTAAATAAGAATCATTTCCAGAATCTAAGAACCGGGTTATTAAATGTCACTCCCTTGCCATAAATTGAATGAGATTTGTCAGCTCAAGTTAGGTGAAGGAATAAAGGGACTTGGCTGATTCACATAACTGGGAAGAACAGCACGGAGTGGACCCAGAGACTCAAATGATATCATCAGCATTCCTGCCCTCTTGAGGTTCAACTTTGTGCTACACGATGGCTTCCTCCTCTTTCCCTAAGGTCTGTATGCTCGTAGACAGCTCCAGGCTTTCATCATGCCAGTGTGGGAACCCTGAAAGAAAGAGAGAACCCTTATCTGTTTACAACTCCAGGAAGCGATACCGATTGGTGCTGCTTGGTTTTCACGCCCCTACCCTTGACTCAAGCCCTGTGGTCAGAGTAACAGATACTATACCCAGCCTAGTGATCAGAGGAGACCGAGGTACTGAGATTCATCAAAACTACCTGGAAAGGGGAATATGGGGGAGGGAAGAGAGAAAGGGAGCGAGTCAGTTTTCTAATAGAGGAAGGGGATAAAGGATAAGGAGAATAAAAAGAAACACCCAAACCAAAAACACAGATATCCTCTGTAGCACCTCATGAGGAGTTAGCTTACAAATGTGCACAGACCAGAGTGTCCCCCAAATGTCCCCAAGATTGAAATGTGATCAAAGGAAGATAAACAGCAATATGTAAAGCTGTTGATATGGTAGAGCCCAGGAAATGGCGAGTCAGAGAATCTGACTGTTCCAGGGTGTGGCTGCTGTGATCTGAGGCTGCAAGCTGGTTGGCAACATACCTGATCCTGTTGCTAAAACCCCCTCCTGTATGGTGCAGCAGTAACTATTTCCCAGGTTCATCCCAGTCAGCAAGGTTGGTGTAGCCCTGATCACCCAGAGTGAATTCACAGACTGGAGTTTGAGTTTGCAGAGCTGAAGCCCAGATCAAGGGCTGGGCCTGTGTTGAACCCTGAGGAGCAAGAGCTCTGTGAGACTGGCCAGGTGTTTGAAATTGCCCTCTCTGGCAGCTGAATGGCAGTGACTTCCCTGGCTCTTCCTTGCAATTCTTACAACTTTATCCCTTGGGAGCCAGCAAGATGCCCCCCCACCCCGCCTCCCACCCCACAACTGTGGGTGCCCATGCTGGTTATTTACCTACTGCGTCCCAGCTATGAACTCACCCTTCCAGGTGCTGCTCTGCAATGCTGGGGCCTGAATAATCCACTCCCAATTTCCCTTGCCAGCTGGCCTCCTGCTACATCCTGCCAATGGGAGGCACTAGGGTGTGAGCAGACGGTGGTGGGAGGAGAGAAGGTATTTCCTCTTGTCTGCACTTCTGGTCAACTTTTCTCCAGCAGAAGAGGACAGCCATAGCTAAGTGGCCAGCCTCATTGGGTCCCCCTAGCTATAGTGTCTCAGACATCAGCCCCAACTGGTCATGGATAGGCTCCTTTGGTGTCTAAGCATCAACTGTCTTCCACCTCTCAGAGATCCAAGGTCCAACCATGAGCCACTCCTACCCCATATGCCCAAGAACCAGTCACAGGGGTGGGGGATGGTGGGCTCTCCTCCATGTCCCTCATCTCTGACTATCATCCCACCTCTTCCTAGTACACACATGCCTAGGAGTGGTAGCTGCTCCCTGAGGATAGTGATGTCTGGATTGACTCTGTACCCTTCTTTTGCTCTTTAACACTTTAAATACTTGCAACCAACTCTTACATTAAATCTCTTACATTTAAAACACCTAGAGTGACTTTTCTCTTTTCTTGCCTGGACCCTAATGGATACAATCCCCTGCCATGGCCCCACCTACTCCTCAGTTCAGTATTTCCCAACTTGTCACAGAGACATATTTTTAAATCCTTCAGGTTTCACCCTTACATTTTACTATGAAAATCTCCTGCTTTGTCATACAACTCTGTCACTCAAGGCCTTGGGTCCTCAGGCTGTAAGTTCAGAGATTCTAAGGCCATCAGGTGAATAAATAAATTAAAGAATAAATGGACGATTGAATTAAATGGACGATTGAATTGAATGGATGGGTGAAGGCACTGTCAGGAAGCTAACTGCATTGGCATGTACAGGGAGATTCTCCCCACCTCACTTCTGTTGTGCCCAGTGAACTGTGATTGGCAGATGTCCCCCAAGCTGGTAGAAATGTGAGAGCAACCAGCACAAACCACAGGGAATTCAGTGGTCATATCTAAGGGTGGTGAGAAAGCAGGCCCAGAAAGATTGCTCTATTCACATGCCATCCATCTAACAACTTTGGGTATAAATGAAAGCAAACACAAGTGATTACATCTTAGTTCCATTGCTTAGTGTGGCCGAAATCTGGTCCCAGGCTATATTATAAGGAATTGCCTTTGGACAAGCAAGCTGAAGCCAAAAATGCATGCAAGGATTCAGGTTATAAAGGTATACTAGATATTCTCCTGTTTTCTAGATATTTCCCCATTCCCATTTTTCCCCCAACCTCATACTAACCTGTGGAAGTCTCTTGGAGAGCCAAATATGGGAACAAAGCCAGCAATCTTTCCTTGTGTCCAGTATCCCTTCCTTGACTGGTAAAGGCAATTTTAGCAGAGACTACAGAGCCAAAATCACTAGGAATGCCTTGGAACCTATCTTGACATTTGGAATAATTGTAGGGACGTATTAGGGACACTCTCAAAATTACATTTTATATATAGACATGCAATCACATTTATACATAATGCAAAAGAACACACACATACACATGTACAAACTCATGGGTTCACACATGCACACATGGGCTCTATGAATTGGAATATCTGAGAAGAGGCAAAAGGAGATTGAAAGTGATGCCTAGTATCATAAGAAGCCGGGCTCAGACTGCAGAAGACTTCTTTGTGCTTCTCAGTCTTCAGCAGTCTAAGCCCAGCTTCTTTCTTAGGATACTAGGCACCACCTTCATTCCTTCATTCTGAAGCTTGGAGCCTCTCAACTTTCAGAAGCTCTCAGGACATTTGTCTTGAGTGTGTTTCAGTCTTTCTTCCATTCACTCATATAGAGTGCCTACTATGGACTGAGCACCGTGCCAGCTCTTGTGAATACAACGGTTGAATGCAATATAGTTCTTGACTGTCAGAGGCATAATTATAGGATAGAGTGAGAGCAAACAGCTAAACAGACAATCATAGCAGTATGATTCATACTACAATAACGACATAGGGACCAATGGAAGTTCTAAGGAGGTAGTGCTTAAATCTGTCGAGGAAGTCAAGGAAGCCTCTCTGGAAGATACTTTAAAAATGAACTTTATTGAGGTATAATTTACATGCATGCAAAATACATGCAACAAAATGCATACACTTTAAGTATACTCGTTGATGAGTTTTGATAAATATATACGGCTGTATAATCATTACCATGGTCAAGATATAGGCCATTTCCATGATCCCAAAAAGTTTCTTTGTAACTCTACCCAGAAAATTCCTACCACCTCTGGCCCCACAAAACCACTGATCTGCTTTCTGCCATTGTAGATTAGACTTGTCTTTCCTTTATCTTGTAACTTTTAGAAATCAGGGAAGGGTAAGTTCCAAGCTTTGATCAACATCCTTAAACTAAAAATTGCATGCGCAAGATAATTAGAATATACATAAATGGCATAAATTAAGGAGATGTTGAAGCCTGAAACTAGAGTAATTGTAATTTCACAATTCACTTCTCTCCCCAAGCCACTACTAATTAGCAAACATCTTAGGAAAAGCTTTAACTTTCTATAGATCGTGGAAAGTGAGGATAAATTAACTTTACCTACATTTTAAGGAATATAGAGCTTTCTCTTTATAGTTGGGTAATAAATTCAAAATAGGATTTAGTTTAAGACAAAAGAATGGGACCCCAATAGCAAATGATTAATATTACACAAGGGAAAATGGAGAGCTGCTTGGAAGAGGCGAAGTCTGAACTGGGATAAACTGGCAGAGAGGAGAAAAAGAAATTTCAGGTAGAGACCAGACGCAAACAAGGAAGTGAACAAGTAAGTTAATGAAACAATTAATCTTTAAATGTCATTGTGGGGCTGAGGGAACTATCAACAGTTTGGTGCTACCGGAGTGTCAAGTGCAAGGAAGAAAGTGGGGGATGAGGCTGGAGAAATTCACACAAGGCATTTAATGAAGTATCTCAAACGGATGAGAGCTTTGGGAATTCCCCGGGGTAGAAGCAAAGACTCAGCCGTGGGGAGTCACGTCCACCTCTCTGGTGTCATTTCTTCCTTTCTGTTCAGCAAGAAAGGCCTAGGCCTGCTTTGGACAGGAGCCAGCAGCCCCCAGGGTCCCTTCCAACTGCACCGCCTCACCTTGGCTCCTCAGTGGTGTTCTCTGAGCTAAACACAGCAGCCAGGGGTGCTCCCGGCTTTGGCTGATGGCTATTTTCCTTGGAGAATCAGTTTGCCAGCTGCCTTGAAATAACTGAAGAAAAATCACTTTTCCTGGGTTTTATCATATGTGCGTATCACCAGACTAATTTTAAAACCTTTTCTTAAAAAAAAAAAAAAAAAAAGTGGGGAACTTTTTTCCCCAGATAAAATATACTAAAATCGCAATATACTAAAAGATAAGATTGCAGCAGCTTTGTTGAAGCAAATCAGAAGGCCGAGGGCCCCTTCTACCCTCTCATCTTCCTCACTGCCCTCCAGCAGCTTACCCTCCCCTTTCACCCCTACTTTCACAAGAGCCCCTGGGACACCTACCAAGAGCCCCAGGACTCCTAGGAGCACAGCCTGGAAACCATCAAGCAGAGGTGACCTCTTAGGACAAAGGCTCTGAGTGTTCCCTTGGTCCCTAGGGGATGCTCCATCAAGGGTGTCTGTTACTAAGGTCATGTTTTAGTTTATCTGGCTTCTCAGGCCCCATGTTAGTTCTGTTCTTTATCCACAGACCTCGCTCCCCGACTCTCCATGGGAAGTAACCTTTTCTTTGTCCTTATCTGCTCCTCTCTCCCTCCACACTGCGGTTCCCTCCTTCCCTACAGAAATTGCACCATTTTCAGCTTCCCATAAAGGAAGCTTCAACTCAAGCTTATTTCTCATCCCCCAGCTGTTGTCTATGACCCGGCTTTTGGGGTTTCACTGTGATATCTTGATCTTTGAACTCATAGGCTCAGACCCTCCCCTGGAGAGCTTATGTGGTTGGTGTGTTTGTCCCCCAAGGTTCAGGGTAATTAAGGTAGCACTGGGGATGAGGGAGGTGAACATAGCATAGGTGGGTGGGGGAGACTGCCCAGGTGAGCCTGGAGACTGGGGACATATTACCTCCATTCTGAAGGCAGGGAACAGTTTGAAGACAGCCCAGCCTCTTGCTCTAGTGAAAAAAAAAAATCTGTTCCTTCAAAGTTCTGACTTTCCAAACCAGAGGCCCGAAGGATCATGTATGAAAGTGAGAGGTAAGTGGTCCATGTAGTTATGTGTAACAATTTATCTTTCTCATCTTTTCTTAAATGAAATTCAAATTGAAATTCTATTCCTCCTCCCTGAAGTTCATTAGTTCTGGATTCATTTTTTTCTGTCTTTACACACAATCACACCATATATTGGAATAGCAGATATAAAGGCATGAATCCTACTCCACAAATTCAGGTGTGTGAGACATTCACACTGCTTTATTCTCTTTAATTGAAATAAATCTAACTTCACCACTATTCCTGTCCCCAAACACTGGCTGGCAGGAAATTCAGTCTTTGTCACTGCTGCTGTTCTCTCTTCTGACCTCCAGGATCTCTGAATCTTAAGCACCTATTGCATTATCTGCTTCTGTCCCTTAGGGAACATATCCACCACTAAATCTAGGAAGCCTGCCATGCAAGGACCCCTACATCTCTTCTTAAGCCTCCAGGGTTGGCCCCCATTATCCTCCTTTATTCTTATGAGCTTCTTCTGGCTAAATCATAAAAATAGCAACCAATTGTTAAAAGTTCACAATAGCCAGATGATATGCTCTTCACCACCTGAGTGATCTCATCTGCTCATCACAATAGCTCCTGAGTTGGGAAGAGTGTCACCTGCTTCATTGTATAGGAAAGGAAATGGAGGCCTGAAGAGAAGTCTCTTGCTTGAGGTCATGCTGAGTAGGAACTTACAGAGCCCATGCTCCTGGGGTCCTGCCTGAGTCCCCCCACTGCCTCCCTTCTGCCCTTGGATTTAAGGCCCCTTTGACCTCTCCTTCTCAATGTCCATCAGTAACTGTACATTTCTTTTGCTGTGGGACAATCCAGGATGCCTCCCCAGGACCTAGAGCATTTTGCTATGGTGCCTTCTCTACTTCACTCTCCTCTTTTTCCCTCTGCTTCCCAACCCAGTCTTTCTTCTGAATTCCTTCCCAGACCCTCTTCCCACTCACTCTCAGCATGTGCTCTCTGACTATAATGCCAAGCCCTGCTTATTCTCCAAGATATTTCTCCACCACCATTCAAGGTGCACACTATCTCCTTTAGGAAGCATTTCCAAATCTGCCTGGTAGAACAGACAGCTTGCCTGGCTGGGCAAGCACTTCTGTAAATGAATACCAAAGCCCTAAGTTGTAGAGTTTGGAGAAACATGTTATATCAGGGATTCTAACCTTCTTGTTTTACAAAAAAAGAAACTAGCAGAGGAGGGAAGGGAAGTGCCTAAAGTCAGCAAGCCAGGAAGGGCCAAGCAGGATGGAACCCACATCTATACTCACACTACATCTGACTCATATTCCATCTCTTCATACTGGTGGGGAGGGCGGCCCATCTTTGCTTCCTCTTGGGGCATTAACCAAGGAAATGAGGACCAGAAGTTGCCTAGGAACTTGCCACTTCCCTTCCCCTAGGAACTAGATGACCTGTTAGGCAGCCACACCTGTTCCCTTAGTTCTGCTGAGACCAACAACAACAACAACAACAAAAAGCTTTTAACAAATTTGTAGAAATTCTAAAATTGGAATTGGTACACGATATCCAACTTAATAACATTTCAACTGATCACAGAGACAAAATCATCAGAATTTCTAGAGGAAACTGCTATAGGATTGACACACATATAATTTATTTGACAAGCACAGACTTTTTAAAAAGAGAAAACCACTATTAAATGTTACCAAAATCACTTTCGATTTGGAATATGATAGCACGCTCATCGTTTCTGAGATGCTAGCCACCCAGGACCCAAAGACTGCCAGCTGTACTCTCTCCCCTGGACCCTCAAGCCTACTGCTTCCCCTCTCACCCCTCGCGCCCTGCCCACTGAACCAAGTACAAGGGCGCACCACATTCACCCTATGGAAGCTCAGCACCTGATATAATTATAGTAGTTAACATTTATCATTCTTCTACAAAATGCTGTACATGTCTTATCTTAATTAATCCTCACAGCAACACTATGAAGTGAGTACTATTATTATTTTATAAATGAGGAAACAAGGCCCAGAAAGGATACACAACCTGCCAAGGTTACTACTGTGCAGTGGACTCCATCGGACTCCAGGGTCTTTGGTCTCACTTCTCATGGTTGGATGAGGGGGGATTAAATGAGAGATGCATATAAAAAGACTGGCACATGCTGGTGTTTAATACCTGTTACTGCCCTTTCTGCTTCTGAATAAATATATCTTCCACTCTTTCCCACTACACTCTCTGTGTTTTCTCTATTAGGGAGATATCCCTTTGAGTTTTTAAGGAAGGGGGCTTTAATGATGCCAGGGATGTATGCTTTGAACATCATTGCTAACTTTTCAAACTTTTTGAAACAATTGCCACAACTTAACTTCTCTCATGTCCATTGTCTGGTTTCTTTTGGTCTCTATGAATGCAAACACAGGCTATTTTATGAATATTTGCCTTTGATTCAGGGACCATGAATACAAGTGTTTATAAAAATGGGGTTCCGTGTACAGGGGGAGTTGGAGAGGACCTTGATTAGTCATCCCCTATAGGAACCCAGAATTCCTGGATCTTGCCAAGAAAAGCCTTTGAATAAAGAAGAGGGTCATGCCAGGTTGGACCATCAATAAAGTCCATCCAAGCACGCTTTCCCTGGACCCATATGCATCAAAAATGTAATGCTGAAGCATGAACTATGGGATGAACTGCCTCTGACACTCATTGCCATAGGATTACCTTAAGTAAATGACTTCACCTTTCCAAATCTCAGCTTCCTTATCCCTAAAAGTGGGATCATAGTTATACATACATAACAGGATTGTTGTGAAAATGATATTGAATGATTCATTTCAGCACTTAGTGCAGTCCGTGGCATACTATGCTCAGACATTCAGCTGTGATTATTACTAGCAGTAGCATAAACTGTTGTAATTGTAATAGTGGTTGTAGTAAAGATGTGTTCTCAGCAGGTGCTGTCCCAAGCACAAAAACAAGAATGGGACAATTCTAATTGATCTGCAACTATGCTTTCAATTTGAATTGATCTAATTAGTACATATTTTATTCACAATTTTACCCCAGCTTATTCCAAATACAATAATATCTTTTGCAGTTAGAATTTAACATTAGAACTAGAAGATGGAAAATCATGTTGAAGAAAAAGAGTAGAGACATTAGAAACAACTAAGGCTGAATCTCACCTTCAGTTCTGACCTTCCTAGTAACCAGTACAAAAGGGAAGTCAGATGGGCCATGACATACTCGTTATCTGATGTTTTATACATATTAGTTTTGTGTGAATCCAGATTAGCAAAGCTATTTCTCTTAGAATTTGTTATAGCAATTGCTACTAACAAAAAACAATTTCATCAGCTATCTCAGTAGGGAAACTTGTCTATTTTCTCCATTGATCTGTAAATCCTGTGACAGGAGGAGCTGTGTTATAATCATATTTGTGTATCCTAAGCATACTCCCTGTCCTCGGTAGGTACTTAAACATTTTTGGAATGATGTCTTAGTCCACTGTGTGCTGCTATAACACAATACCATAGACAGGGTCATTTATAATAAGCAGACATATATTTCTCACAGTTCTGGAGGCTGGAAAGTCCAGGATCAAGGTGCCAGCACCGGGCAAGGGCCTTCTTGCAATGTCATCTCATGGTGGAACGCAGAAAGTAGGACGAGAGAGAGGAAGTAAAAGGGGGCCAAATTCCCTTCCCTTAATAACAATTCCATTCATGTGATAAAAGCATTAAATCATTCATGAGGGCACAATCATCATAGCCTAATCATCTCTTAAAGGTCTCACCAATGGCAATTAAATTTCTAACACGTGCTTTTTGGGGAACACATTTGATCCAGAGTAAATGATGAGATAAATTGTATATAAATTCCTTAGCCTTCAGACTGGTAATTTGATAATGGTTGCTCAAAGTCACATGCAAAATTTGAGTCCAGGTCCCCTTGACCCACAAAATTTTGTTTTTTTCTAATACTCTACTATTCTAGTTATCTATTTCTATATTATGAATTATGCCAAGACTTAGTTGCTTGCAAACAATCATTATATTTCATAATTCTATGGGTTGCATGGACTCAGTTGGGTTGCTCTTCTTCAGGGACTTTGACAAAGTTAAAGTCATATAGGACAAGAGTCACCTGAAGACTACTTTGATCACATGTCTAGAATCTGGGCAGGAATGGCTGGAATACCTGTGGCTGGTCATGCATCACTTCCTCACAGCATGATGGTGCCAGGATAAGCAGACTGCTTACATGTTGCCAGGCTTATTCTTGAGTGAGCGTTCAAAGAAACCATGGCAGAAGCTGCAAGGCTTCTTCTGACCTAGTTTAAGAAGTCATATAGAAACATTTCTACCATATTATATTAGTTAAAGCAATTACATGCCCACATGGATTCAAGAGATAGAGGGATAGACTCCATCTCTTAATGGGAGAGGACTTACCTGTTTCTGGGAGGCAAATTACAGTAATCCATGCAGTAAACTATTTTCAAAATAAAGCTACAGTAATCAGGATAGTCTGGTATTGATGTTAGAATACACAAGGAAATCAATAGGATGAAATAAACAGTCCAGAAATAGATCTATACATTTATACTTAATTGATCTTTGACAAAGGTCGGACAAGCATAGTCTTTTCGACATATGATACTGGAACCGACTATCCATACAGAAAGATACATAAAATTTATCCATAACAAAAAATTTAAGTTGTGTAATGTACATAAGTTAATTTGAGAGGAGTCATAGACTTAAATATAAAAGGTAAAACTATAAAGCTTGTAAAAGTAAACATAATATTTTTGCAACTTTGTTGTAGATTTCTTAGACAAGACACAAGAGAAAGACCCTACAAGAAAAAAATTGATAAATGGGACTTCCTCCTTTTGCTAATCAAAGATAACATTAAGAAAACATAAAGGCAAGCTACAGATGGGAGAAACCATTTGCATTGTATATATATATATGCATGACAAAGAATTTGTAAATAGAATCTATAAAGAACTTTCACAACTTAAAATTTAAATGACAAACAACCCAATTTAAAATTCAAACAAAAGGCTTGAATAATAGACTGACTTAGCTATCCAGCCTACATCTTCCTCCTGTGCTGGATGCTTCCTGCCCTTGAATATCAGACTCCAAGTTCTTCAGCTTTGGGACTCGAACTGGCTTCCTTGCTCCTCAGCTTGCAGATGGCCTATTGTGGAACTTTGTGATTGTCAAGGAGGCCCTCACCAGTGCTGAGCAGAAGTCATGCCCTTGGACTTCCTAGGCCCCAGACTGGCACAACTCTCAGGAGAACACCTAGTGACGTCAGTTCTCCAAAGGAGAATTTCTTCCACCAGAATCGCAGATCATGGCAGACAGGAGACAGGACTAGATTGCAGCTCTGACTTGGACAGAGAAGTGTGTGGAGGCTCGCATGGTGAATTTTAGCTCCAGAATGACTGCAGGAATAAATCAGGAATCCTGAGAGGACCCACAGACTCTGAAGGAAGCAGACTGCTCCTACAGGACCCGGGAGACACCCCAAATACTGTGCTGGTATCGATGGCTCAGAGATCCACAGATGGTTCACATTACAGGACTCTGTGCAGACAACTCCCAGTACCAGCCCAGAGCCTGATAGACTTGCTAGGTGGTTAGACCTAGAAGAGAAATAACAATCACTACAGCTCAGCTCTCAGGAAGCCATATCCACAGGAAAAGGGGGAGAGCACTACATCAAGGGAAGACCCTGTGGGACAAAAGAGTCTGAACAATAGCCTTCAGCCCTAGACCTTCCCTCTGAAAGAGCCTACCCAAATGAAAAGGAACCAGAAAACCAACTCTGGTAATATGACAAAACAAGACTCTGTAACACCGCCAAAAAAAATATCATACTAGCTCACCAGCGAGGGATCCAAACCAAAAAGAAATCCCTGATTTACCTGAAAAAGAATTCAGGAGGTTAGTTATTAAGATAATCAAGGAGGCACCAGAGAAAGGTGAACCCCAATGCAAGGAAATCCAAAAAACAAGAAAGGAAGGGAGAAAAATATTCAAGGAAGTAGATAGCATAAAGTAAAAACAATAAAAACTTCAGGAAACATTGGACACACTCATAGAAATGCAAAATGCTCTGGAAAGTCTCAGCAATAGAATTGAACAAGTAGAATAAAGAAATTCAGAGCTCAAAGACAAGGTCTTCCAATTAACTCAATCCAACAAAGACAAAGAAACAAGAATAAGAAAATATAAACAAAGCCTCCAAGAAGTCTAAGATTATGTCGAATGACCAAACCTAAGAATAATTGGTGTTCCTGAGGAAGAAGAGAAATCTAAAAGTTTGGAAAACATATTTTGGGGCATAATCGAGGAAAACTTCGCTGGCTTTGCTAGAGACCAAGACATCCAAATACAAGAAGCACAAAGAACACCTGGGAAATTCATCGCAAAAAGATCGTCGCTTAGGCACTTTGTTATCAGGTTATCTAAAGTTAAGACAAAGGAAAGAATCTTAAGAGCTGTGAGGCAAAAATATATGAGGTAACATATACAGGAAAACGTATCAGATTAACAGCAGATTTCTGAGCAGAAACCCTATAAGCCAGAAGGGATTCAGGACCTACCTTTAGCCTCCTCAAACAAAACAATTATCAGCCAAGAATTTTGTATCCAGCAAAACTAAGCATCATATATGAAGGAAAAATACAGTCTTTTTCAGACAAATAAATCCTGAGAGAATTCACTACTACCAAACCACCACTACAAGAACTACTAAAAGGAGCTCTAAATCTTGAAACAAATCCTGGAAACACATCCAAACAGAACTCTTTAAAGCATACATCTCACAGGACTTAAGAAACAAAATACAATTTAAAAGCAAAACAAAAGCCAAGGTATACAGGCAACGAATAGTATGATGAATGGAATGGTACCTCACATCTCGTTATTAACATTGAATGTAAATGGCCTAAATGCTCCACTTAAAGGATACAGAACTGTGGAATGGATAAGAATTAACCAACCAACTAACTGCTGCCTTCAAGAGACTCATCTAACACAAAAGGACTCACATAAACTTAAAGTAAAGGGGTGGAAAAAGTCATTTCATGCAAATGGACACCGAAAGTGAACAGGGGTAGCTATTCTTATATCAGACAAAACAAACTTCAAAGCAACAGCAGTTAAAAGAGACAAAGAGGGACATTACATAATGGTAAAAGGCCTTGTCCAACAGGAAAATATCACAATCCTAAAGACATATGCACCGAACACTGGAGTTTCCAAATTTATAAAGCAATTACTAATATACCTAAGAAATGAGATAGACAGCAACACAATAATAGTGGAAGACTTCAATACTCCCCAGACAGCACTAAACAGTTCATCAAGACAGAAAGTCAGCAAAGAAACAATGGATTAAAACCATACCTTGGAAGAAATGGACTTAACAGACATTCCATCCAACCACTGCAGAATACACATTCTATTCAACAGCGCATGGAACTTTCTCCAAGATAGACCATATGATAGGTCATAAAATGGGCCTCAATAAATTTAAGAAAATTGAAATTATATCAATCACTCACACAGACCACAGTGGAATAAAACTGGAAATCAACTCCAAAAGGAACGTTCAAAACCATGCAAATACATGGAAATTAAATAATCTGCTCCTGAATGATCATTGGGTCAAAAATGAAATCAACATGGAAATTTAAAAATTCTTCAAATTGAAGGACAATAGTGACAAAACCTATCAAAATCTCTGGGATCCAGCAAAGGCAGTGCTAAGACAAAAGTTCATAGCCCTAAAGCCCTACTATCAAAAAGACTGAAAGAGCACAAACTGACCTTCTAAGGTCACACTTCAAGGAACTAGTGAAACAAGAACAAACCAAACCCAAACCCAGCAGAAGAAAGGATATAACAAAGATAAGAGCAGAACTAAATGAAACTGAAACAAAGAAAAATACAAAAGATAAATGAAACAAAGCTGATTCTTTGAAAAGATAAATAAAATTGATAGACCGGTAGCAAGACTAACTAAGAAAAGACAAGAGAAAATCCAAATAATCTCAATAAGAAATGAAACGGGAGATATTACAACTACAACTGACACCACAGAAATACGAAAGATCATTCAAGGCAATTATGAACACCTTTACACACATAAACTAGAAAACCTAGAAGAAATTGATAAATTCTTGAAAAAATTCAACCCTCCTAGTTTAAATCAGGAAGAATTCAATGCCCTGAACAGAGCAATAACAAGCAGCGAGATTGAAATAGTAATTTAAAAATTACAAACAAACAAAAAAAGCCCAGGACCAGATGGATTCACAGCAAAATTCTATGAGACATTCAAAGAAGAATTGGTACCAACCCTAATGACACTATTCCACAAGACAGAGAAAGAGGGAATCCTCCTTATTTCATTCTATGAAGCCAACATCACCTTAATACCAAAACCAGGAAAGGACATAACCAAAAAAGAAAACTACAGACCAATATCCCTGATGAACATAGACGTTAAAATCCTTAACAAAATACTAGCTAACAAAATCCAAAAACATACCAAAAAGATAATCCACTATGATCAAGTTGGTTTCATATCAGGGATGCAGGGATGATTTAACATACACAAGTCAATAAATGCAAAACACCACATAAACAGAATTAAAAACAAAAATCACATGATCATCTCAATAGGTGCAGAAAAAGCATTCAACGAAAATCCAGCATCCCTTTATGATTAAAACTCTCAGCAAAATCAGCACACAAGGAACATACCACAATGTAATAAAAGCCATATATGACAAAGTCACAGCCAACATAATACTGAATGGGGAAAAGTTTAAAGCATTCCCTCTGAGAACTGGAACAAAACAAAGATGCCTACTCTCACCACTCTTCTTCAACAGTACCGGAAGTCCTAAACAGAGCAATCAGACAAGAGAAAGAAATAAAGGACATCCAAATCAGTAAAAAGGAAGTCAAACTGTCACTGTTTGCTGACAATATGATCATTTACCTTGAAAACCCTAAAGACTACTCCAGAAAGCTCCCAGAACTGATAAAAGAATTCAGCAAAGTTTCCAGATACAAGATTAGTGTACCCAAATCAGTAGCTCTCCTATACATCAAAATGGCCAAGAGGAGAACCAAATCAAGAACTCACCCCCTTTTAAAATAACTGCAAATATAAAATAAAATATTTAGGAATATACCTAACCAAGGAGGCAAAAGGCCTCTACAAGGAAAACTACAAAACACTGCTGAAAGAAATCATAGACGACACAAACAAATGGAAACACATCCATGCTCATGTATGGGTAGACTCAATATTGTGAAAATGACCATACTGCCAAAAGCAATCCACAAATTCAGTGCAATCCCTATCAAAATACCACCATCATTCTTCACAGAATTAGAAAAAACAATTCTAAAATCCATACGGAACCAACAAAGAGTTCGCATAGCCAAAGCAAGACTAAGCAAAAGAGCAAATCTGGAAGCATCACACTACTTGATTTCAAACTATACTATAAGGCCATAGTCACCAAAACAGGATAGTACTGAAATAAAAATAGGCACATAGAACAATAGAACAGAATAGAGAACCCAGCAATAAACCCAAACACTTATAGCCAACTGATCTTCAACAAAGCAAACAAAAACATAAAGTGGGGAAAGAACACCCTTTTCAACAAATAGTGCTGGGATAATTGGTTAGCCACATGTAGGATAATGAAATTGGATCCTCATCTCTCACCTTGCACAAAAATCAACTCAAGATGGATTAAGGACTTAAATCTAAGACCTGAAACTATAAAAATTCTAGAAGATAACATTGGAAAAATCCTTCTAGACATTGGCTTAGGCAAGGATTTCATGACCAAGAACCCAAAAGCAAATGCAATAAAAACAAAGATAAATAGCTGGAACTTAATTAAACTAAAGAACTTTTGCACAGCAAAAGGAACAGCCAGCAGAGTAAATAGAGAACCCACAGAGTGGGAGAAAATCTTCACAATCTTTACATCTGACAAAGGACTAATATCCAGAATCTACAACGAACTCAAACAAATCAGCAGAAAAAACAAATAAACAAACAATCCTATCAACAAGTGGGCAAGGACATGAATAGACAATTCTCAAAAGAAGATATACAAATGGCCAAGAAACATATGAAAAAATGCTCAACATCACTAATGACCAGGAAAATGCAAATCAAAACCACAATGTGATACCACCTTACTCCTGTAAGAATGGTCATAATCAAAAAATCAAAAAACAGTAAAGTAGGCATGGATGCAGTGATCAGGGAACACTTCTATATTGCTGGTGAGAATGTGAACTAGTACAGCCATTATGAAAAACAGTGTGGAGATTCCTTAAAGAGCTAAAAGTATAACTACTATTTGATCCAGCAATCCCACTACAGGCTATCTACCTAGAGGAAAAGAAGTCACTGTATGAAAAAGATACTTGAATATGCATGTTTATAGCAGCACGAATTGCAATTGCAAAATCCTGGAACCAATCCAAATGCTCATCAATCAACAAGTGGATAAAGAAACTATGATTTATATATACGATGGCATACTACTCAGCCATAAAAAGAATGAATTAATGGCATTTGCAGCAACCTGGATGACATTGGAGACTGTTATTCTAAGTGAAGTAACTCAGGAATGGAAAACCAAACATCATATGTTCTCACTGATATATGGGAGCTAAGCTTTGAGGACACAAAGGCATAAGGATGATACAATGGACTTTGGGGACTTGTGGGAAAGAGTGGGAGGGAGGCAATGGGATAAAAGACTATAAATAGGGTACAGTGTATACTGCTTGGGTGATAGGTGTACCATAATCTGACAAATCACCACCAAAGAATTTACTCATATAATCAAACACTACCTGTACCCCAATAACCTATGGAAAAATCAAAATAAATGAAAATAAAAGGCTTGAATAGACACATCACAAAAGAAGGTATGCAAATGATGAGTATCTTCAACATTGTCAGTTCAACATCAGTAGTAGTCAGGGTCATGCAAATTAAAACCGTAGTAACATACCATTGCATAACCACTAAGATGGCTAAGATTAAAAAGACTGACAGTATTAAGTGTTGGTAAGAATGTGAAGCAACAGGAATTTTCATATATTGCTGGTGGGAATATAAAATTGTGTCACCACTTTAGAAAACTGTCTGTCTCTTATAAAGTTAAATATGCACATGCCCTGTGACCCAGAAATTTCACTTCTAAATATTTACCTAATATAAATAAAAATGTATGTTCACAAAAACACTTGCAGAAGAAAGTTAATAGCAGTTTCATTCATAATAACCCCAAACTAGGAACAACTCAAATTTCTGTTAATGTGAGAATGGATAAACACATTTTGATACAGTCATACAATGGGATATTGCTCAGCAATAGACACAAATTATCAATATATGCCAAACATGAGAAAATCTCAAAAACATATGTCAAGTGAAAGCAGCCACACACAAAACAGAATCATTCAGGTGAATTTGAAGAACAAGAAGAACTAGGTTGTTAGCAGACAGAAAAGTATTTGCAGCTAGTATCAGGTAGGAGTGCAGAGATAGACGGGTAAGAGACATAGGGAAACTTTCTCTGGTGAAAGAAATATTTTTCTTGATTTAGGTGAAGATTACATGTGTATATAGTGCTGTCAAAATTCATGAAACTGCACATTTTAGATTACAGTATTTTCCACTTAGTTATACTTCAAAAAGCTGCCCAAAAGTAGGGAGAAAGAGAGAGAGAGAGAGAGAGAGAGAGAGAGAGAGAGAAGGAGAGAAGGAGAGAAGGAGAGAAGGAGAGAAGGAGAGAAGGAGAGAAGGAGAGAAGGAGAGAAGGAGAGAAGGAGAGAAAGAAAAGAAAGAGAGAAAGAAAGAGAGAAAGAAAGAAAGAAAGAAAGAAAGAAGGAAGGAAGGAAGGAAGGAAGGAAGGAAGGAAGGAAGGAAGGAAGGAAGGAAAAAAAAAGAAAGAAAGAAAGAAAGAAAGAAAGAAAGAAAGAAAGGAAGGAAGGAAGGAAGGAAGGAAGGAAGGAAGGAAGGAAGAAAGGAAGAAAGGAAAGAAGGAGGGAGAAAGAAAGAAAGAAAGAAAGAAAGAAAGAAAGAAAGAAAGAAAGAAAGACAAATTGAAAGATGGAACATGCAGGGAAATAGAAAACATGTGGTAGGACAATAGATGTAACCCAAACATAGCAACGATCGCAGTACATATAAATATGCCAGATCCTGCAATTAGAAGATAAATATTTGTCTGACTGTATTTTTAAAATTCCAACTATTTGCTAATTGTAAGAAGCACATCTAAAACCTAAGCTACAGAAAGGTTGAAAGTAAAAGGATAGTGGGGAAAATATCTATGCAAATGTTAACCAAAGAAAAGCTAGTGGAGCTATATTATTATCAAATAATGTGGATTTTAAGGTTGAAAAGATTACTAGAGAAAAAGAGAAACACTTGAAGTGGTCAAGGGTTCAATTCACCAGATAGAAAATTGTAATTCTAAATTTATATGAACTGGCCTGAAAATATTTAAAGTAACAACTGAGAGGTGAACTAGATAAGCCAAATCATAGAAGATTTTAACTCACTTCTTTCAGTAACTGATAGAAAAGCAGCCCAAGAAATTGGTAAAAATATGAGGGATTTTAGCAATACAAAGTTTAGATTTAACTTAATGAACAAATAAAACACCATACCCCCAAACTAAAGAATACGAATAATTTTCCAGTGTTTGTGGAACATCTGCAAAACTGGTCATATATCAGGCCACAAAATAAGTCTCAACAAATTTCAAAATCGAGATTGTGAATAGATGTTCTGACAAAAAAGGAATCAAACTAAAATAAATTGTAAAAGATACAAACAAAACTTGCTATATATATTTTAAAATATACTTCCAAATAATCCATAAGTCAAAATTAATTATGATCAAAATCTTACGATATTTTAATCACAAATAATAAAATGTAAAATACCAAAACTGGTAGGATGTAACTAAAACAATGTTTAGAGAGAAATTTATAGCTAAAGCACATGTGGTAAAATATAAGAAAAGAATAAAGACATCAGTGATATAAGCAACCATCCTAAAAGTTTAGGAAAAAAAAACAAACCCCAGCAAATTAAACCCTATGAAAGCAAGAGGAAGAAAATAATAAATTTAAAGGCAGAAATTAATTAACTATAAACAAACCTAAAATGGAGAGGATAAACAGAGTCAAAAGTTGATTCTTTGAAAAACAGTCATAAACTTGATAAATCCTTGGTAAATCTGATTAAGAAAAAGAGAAAGAGAAGTTACCAACGTCAGGAATGAAGAAGACATCCTGCCTTATACACACATTAAACGGACATTAAGAGGACAGTATAAATAGCTTTGTATCAATAAGTTTGAAAATTTGACAAAACAAAAAAATTCTTAGGAGAAACACAACTTGAAATCGACATGAGAAAAATATTGAACATATGAATGTAAAATTATTAAAGAAATTAAACATGTAATTGAAAATCTTTTCCCCAAGAAAATGTTTCCAGGCCCATGTGGTTTCAATGGTGAATTCTGCCAAATGTTAAGAAAGAAAATAATGCTAATCTTATACAAATTATTCTAGAGAATCAAGATAAAGTAGTACTAACCAACTTGTTTTATGAGGCCAAAATAATTTTAGCATCCAACTTTACAAAAACATGATGATAAAGAAAAACTATAGGTGGTCTCATTCAGAACATGGAAGCCAGTAACTAAACAAAACATTAGCTAATGGAATCAGCAACGTACAAAGGCTAAGGCATGAGATCAAATAGGGTTTACTCCAAGAAAGCAAATTTAGTTTACACTCAAAATTCAGTCAATCTAATTCATAAATAACACAACAAAAAATTCATGTGATCATCTTAATAGATGAAGAAAAAGCATTAAAATTCAGTATCCATTCATCATTAAAACCAACAGGCAAACAAAAATCATTTAGTAAAGTAGAAGTAGAACTTATTAGCCTGATAAAGTAAATCTACAACAAACCTATAACAAACATCAAACTTAATGATGAAGTGTTGAAAACTTTCCTTTTGAAGTAACAAATGAAAGATTTGAATACTACAGTTAACTGGCTGACACTATTCTCAGTCAATGTCAAACTGGAGGTCTGATTCAGAGCAAAGAAGCAAGAAAAAAACGGTACAGAAATTAGAAAGTTGGGGAGAGAGAAAGACCTCTTGTATGTCTTCTTTTAATTTTAATTTTCTAATTTTAAACTTTTATTTTAAGCTCAGGGGTACACGTACAGGTTTGTTATATAGGTAAACTTGTGTCACGGGTGCTTATTGTACAGATTATTTTGTCCAACAGGTACTAAGCCTAGTACTCAACGATTATTTTTTCTGATCCTCTCCCTCCTTCTACCCTCTGTCCTCTGGTAGGCCCCAGTGTCTGTTGTTCCCCTCTTTCTTTCCATGTGTTCTCATCATTTAGCTAACGCATATAAGTGAGAACATGTAGTATTTGATTTTCTGTCCCTGTGCCAGTTTGCTCAGGCCTCCAGCTTCTTCCATGTTCCTACAAAGGACATGATCTTTTTCTTTTTTATGGCTGTGTAGTATACCATGATGTATACACATCACATTTTCTTTATTCAGTGTGCCATTGATGGGCATTTAGGTTGATTCTATGTCTCTGCTATTGTCAATAGTGCTGCAGTGAACATACATATGCATCTGTCTTTGTGGTAGAACAATTTCTATTTCTCTGGGTATAGAGAATGCTAATAATGGAATTGCTGGGTCAAATTGTAGTTTTGTTTTTAGCTCTGAGGAATTGTCACACTGCTTTCCACAATGATTCAACTAATTTACACTCCCACCAATAGTTTATAAGCATCTCCTTTTCTCCACAACCTCGCCAGCATCTTTTTTTTTTTTTTTTTACTTTTTAATGATAGCCATTCTGACTGGTATGAGATGGTATTTCATTGTGGTTTTGTTTTGTATTTCTCTAATGATCAATGATACTGAGCTTTTTTTCACATATTTGTTGACCACGTGTATTGTATCTTTTTTTGAAAAGTGTCTGTTCACATCCATTGCCACTTTTCATTGGGGTTGTTTATTTTCTTGTAAATTTGTTTAAGTTCCTTATAAATGCTGAATATTAGAACTTTGTCAGATGCATAGTTTACAAAAATTTTCTCACATTCTGTAGGTCGTCTGCTTAATCAGTTGATAGATTCTTTTCCTGTGCAGAAGCTCTTAAATTTAATTAGATCCCATTTGTCAATTTTTGTTTTTATTGTGATTGTTTTGGCATTTTCATTGTAAAATCTTTGCCTGTTCCTATGTCCAGAATGGTATTGCCTAGATTGCCATCCAGGGTTTTTATAGTTTGGGGTTTTACATTTAAGTCTTCAACCCATCTTGAGTTGATTTTTGTATATGGTGTAAGGTAGGGGTCCAGTTTCAATCTTCTGCATGTGGTAAGCCAGTTACCCCAATACTATTCATTGACTAGGGAGTTCTTTCCCCATTGCTTGTTTTTGTCAGCTTTGTTGAAGATTAGATGGCTGTAGATGTACAGTATTATTTTGGGGCTCTCTATTCAGTTTCATTGGTCTATGTGTCTATTTTTGTACCAGTACCATGCTGTTTTGGTTACTGTAGCCCTGTAGTATAGTTTGAAGTCAGGTAACATAATGCCTCGAGTTTTGTTCTTTTGCTAAGATTGCCTTGGCTATTCAGGCTCTTTTTTAGTTCCATAAAAATTTTAAAATAGTTTTTTTTTTTTTTCAGTTCTGTGAAGAATGTCATTGGTAGTTTCATAGGAAATACATTAAATCTGTAAATTGCTTCAGGCAGTATGACCATTTTAATGACATTGATTCTTCCTATCCGTGAGCATGGAATGTTGTTTGTGTTATTTCTGACTTCTTTGAGCAGTGTTTTGTAATTCTCATTGTTCAGATCTTTCACCTCCTTCGTTAGCTGTATTCCTAGGTATTTCATTCTTTTTGTGGCTATTGTGAATGGAATTGCATTCCTGATTTGGCTCTTGGCTTGGCTGTTGTTGGTGTATAAGAATGCTAGTGATTTTGTATGTTGATCGTGTTTCCTGAAACTGCTGAAGCTGTTTATCAGCTGAAGGATCCTTGAGGCTGAGACTATGTGGTTTTCTAGATATAGAATAATGCCATCTGCAAACAGGGATAGTTTGACTTCCCCTCTTCCTATTTGGATGCTCTTTATTTCTTTCTCATGCCTGATTGCTCTGGCCAGAACTTCCAGTATTATGTTGAATAGCAGTGGTGAGAGAGGGCATCCTTGTCTTGTCCCTTTTCAAGGGAATGCTTCCAGCTTTTGCCCATTCAATATAATGTTGGCTATGGGCTTGTCATAGATGGCTCTTACTATTTTGAGGTATGTTCCTTCAATACATACTTTATTGAGAGTTTTTAGCATGAAAAGATATTTAATTTTATCAAAAGCCTTTTCTGCCCCTCTTGTCATAATCATGTGGTTTTTGTCTTTAGTTCTGTTTATGTGATGGATCACATTTATTAATTTGCATATGTTGAACCAACCTTCCATCCCAGGAATAAAGTGTGCTTGATTGTGGTGGATTAGCTTTTTGATGTGCGGCTGGATTCAGTTTGCAAGCATTTTGTTAGGATTTTTGCATCTGTGTTTGTCAAGCATATTTACCTGAGGTTATTTTTTTCTTGTGTCTCTGACAGGTTTTGGTATCAGGATGATGCTGGCCTCATAGAATGAGTTGAGGAGGAGTCCCTCCTCCTCCTCAGTTTTTTGGAATAGTTTTAGTACCAGCTCTTCTTTGTACATCTGGTAGAATTCAGCTGTGAATCTTTGGTCCTGGGCTTTTTTTGGTTGGTAGGCTATTTCTTACTGATTCAAATTCAGAGCTCATTATTGGCCTGTTCAGGGAGTTAATTTCTTCCTGGTTCAGTCTTGGGAGAGTGTGTGTGTCCAGGAATTTATCCACCTCTTCAAGTTTTTCTAGTTTGTATACATAGAGGTGTTTGTAGTAGTCTCTGATAAATTTTTGTATTTCTGTGGGGTCAATGGTAATGTCCCCTTTGTCATTTCTGATTGTATTTATTTGAATCTTCTCTCTTTTCTTCTTTATTAGTCTAGTTGGTGGACTATCTTATTAATTTTTTTCAAAAAACCAATTCCTGGGTTCATTCAGCTTTTGAATACATTTTTGTGTCTCAATCTCCTTCAGTTCAGCTCTGATTTTTGTTATTTCTTGTCTTCTGCTAGCTTTGGGGTTGATTTGCTCTTGCTTCTCTATTTCTTTTAGTTGTGATGTTAAGTTGTTAATTTATGCATAGTGGTCAGTAGGTAGGCTCTTGCTCAGCTGTGTGGCTCCCCTATATTTCCTCACATTTGCAGCCATACTCCCTCTCAATGCTTTGAAAGTATGGGTCCCTCTCCCACTTGAGTGCTGACTGTAGATCATGGCTTGGCACTCCCAAGCTACCCATCACAGCTCTAGGGTGATCTCAGGGTTTATGTTTCCTCCCCAGCTTGGAGCCAACAGGAAAAGGGACCTTAGCAGTGGTCGTGGCCAATGGTCTTTTGCTTGAAACCTGGGGACTCCATGACACAGAGGTGCAGATCAATTCCTCCATGTGATCAGAACAGGATGGGGGTCTGTGTTGTGGGCCCAAGCTGGGGGATTCCCTGCCTGGTGATGAACAGGGGGAGTGGGTGGGACCTGTGGGAGATGGATTGGCCACCTCTTCTCTGGTTGACTGTTGCTTATTGGAGGTGTGGATAGGGTACTTACGGTCTTTGCTCCTTCATTAGTCCGAGGGTAGTATGGGCAGTACCACAGTAGAGGCAATGGCAGAGGGGCTTTCAGTTTCCCCTGGGAGCTCCACCTCCAAGAAATGTGGACCCGCTGTTACTGGGGTGTTCAGCCAGTGGGGTAGGGCGGCTGCCCTGCTGGCATGAGCTTGGGGCTCTGCTTGTTGGGGAGCAGGGGATTAAGGGCTCATTAGGAGGAGAGACTGGTTTCCTCTCTGTATGGTGACTGTGGCATGCTATAAGCTCAGGTGTAGCCCTCAGGCTCTCGTTTCTTCCCCAGACTGTGGGCAGCAGGGATAGGACCACTTCTGTGGCAGTAGCAGACAGACTGTCAGATGCCTCCAGGAGCCTCGCCCCAGGGAATCTCAGGGCCACTAGCAGTAGGTATGCTCAGCCGTGAGTAGGGCAATGTCTTAAGGAGCCCTTCCTAGTGGAGTGGGGCATGGGGCTCCCAGGGAAGAGGAACTAGACTCCTTTCTGTATGGTAGCTGCATTGTGCTGGAGGTGCCAGTGTAGTGGGTAGGCCCTTTGTTCTTTCCCCAGCCTGAGGACTGTTAGGGCAGTAGGACTGCCACTGCAGTAGCAGAGGAATTGTAGGTTGACTCTGGGATTTCCTCTTTGGAGAAATGCTGGGCTGCCTGTGATTGAAGTGGTCAGGTCAGAGCAGGGTGGTAGCATTGAGTCCCAGGTCTAGTGGCCCTGCCCAGTGAGGAGAAGTGAGGACCAGCACCTGCGTGGAGAATAGCCCGGTCAATTTCCATAAGGTGGGTGCTCTATGCTGGGGTTCCATCAGCTCCTGGCCCCTGTGGACTCTCCAGAGCCTGGAGACAGCAAAGGCCAGGGCTGCAAGATGGCAAAGATGGCAAACCGCCCCTCCCACTGGGAGCTCTGTCCAGGGAGTTGCAGAGCTGCTTCTGGCTCAAGAGCCCCAGCAGGGTGTGTCTGGAGACCCTGACTGGGAGGACCCACCCAGTGAGGAGATACAGGATCAGGAATCCACATAACAAATAGTCTGCCCACTTTTCCTAGGGCTGCTGCAGTATGCTGAGCATCTGCTCCAGTCCCTAGTCACCTCAGATATTCCAGTACCTGAAGGTATCAACAGTGAAGGCTGTGAAACAACTAACATGGCACCTGCTCCTCCCTCCGGGAGCTCCATCCCAGGGAGATATGGACCTGTTGCCGGCTGAAACACACTGGAGGGGGTGGTTGGAGACCCCAGTCAGGAGGTCCCACCCAGTTAAAAGAAACGGGATTGGGGACCTGCATAAAAAAGCAGTCTGGCGGCTTTTTCTTAGAGCAGCTGTGCTGTGCTAGGGGTCCATTCCAGCCTGCAGTCACCTTGGACTCTCCAAGTTCTGAAAGCCAGAGCGGCTAAGGCTGCCGAAGAGCAAAGACGGCAGCCCACCCCTTCCTCTGGGAGCTTCGTCCCAGGGAGGTTTGGAACCACTGCTGGCTGGAAAACACTGGTGGGGGTGGTTGTAGACTTCAGACAGGAGATTCCGCCCAGTAAAGAGAAACAGAATCTGAGACCTGCATGGAAAAGCTGTTGGCCACCTCTCCAGAGCTGCCGCACATGCCAGAGGACCACTCCAGTCCCTCGCCGCCTCAGATTCCCCAGGTCCCAAAGGCAACAACAGCTAAGGCTGTGAAATAGCAAAACCGTAAGGCTCCTTGAAGAAAATATAGAATATTTTTATGACCTTGTGGTAGGGAAAGACATCTAACTGTAACAAGACCCAAAAAAGTTGCCAAGCGTAAATAAAAGATCAGTGAATTGGACCACATTAAATTAAGAACTTCTGTTCATCAAAACACACTATTAAGAGAGAGAAAAGGCAAGCAAGCATATATGGAAAAGATTTTGTAACACATAACCAACAAAGACTTCATTGCCATAACATAAAAAAGATGTCTTACAAATCAGTAAGTAAAATATATACAACCTTATAGAAAAATCTGCAAGAGTCACCAGTAGGCACTTCACAAAAGAGGATATTCAATTGCCCAATAAATATATGAAAAGGAAGTCAGCTCGTTAGTAATCAGTGAAATGCAAAAATTGAAAGCAAATTGAAGCATACTGAAAGAGAACACTACCCAGAATGGCTAAAAATTAAAAGATATGACCATAATAAGCTTTGGCAAAGACATGGAGCAAAAGAACTCTCATACACTACTGGTAGGGTTGAACATTGGTATAATCCCCTCGGAGAATAGTTTGGCGTATCTCTCAAAACCAAGCATACATGTCTGTTACCCAGCAATTTCACATGAACACGAAGAGACATGCTCAATAATGGTTATAGCAGCTTTGTTTGTAACAGTCCCAAACTGGAAACAACCCAAACGTCTATCAATAGTAGAATGGTTAAATAATTTGTGCTGTATTTATAAAAAAGAATTTGAGGCTGGGTGCAGTAGCTCATGCCTATAATTCCAGCACTTTGGGAGGCCAAGGTGGGCAGATCACTTGAGGTCAGGAGTTTGAGGCCAACGTGGCAAAACCCCATCTCTACTAAAAATACAAAAAATTAGCTGGGTATGGTGGTACATGCCTGTAGTCCCAGCTACTTGGGAGGCTGAGGCATGGGAATTGCTTGAAGTGGGTGGCAGTGGCGGGGGCAGAGAGGGCAGAGTTTGCAGTGAGCTGAGATCGTGCCACTGTACTCCAGCCTGGGTGACAGAGTGAGACTCTGTCTCAAAGAAAAAAAAAAGGAATTTGATATAACAATGAAAATAAATGAAATCCAGCCATAATACATATAAATCTCATAAACATAACATTGATCAAAACAAGCCTGACACAAAAAGCATATGGTATGACTTCATTTTTTAATAATTCTAATAACTATAGTATGTAGAGATGCCGGATGAAATGATACAATTGAAAAATGCAAGTAAGTAAAATTAAGGAATGCAAGTAAAATGAAGATATGTGTAATAGTATATAGAGATGCCTAATTAAGTGATAAAATTCAGAAATGCAAGTACTAGCCACAAAAATCTGGCCAGTAGTTATCTCAGCAGGGGACAGGAGGGTGACCTGTAGCAGGCCTGAGGGGTCTTCTGGGACACTCTTCCATTTTTATTTGGGTGCTGGTTCTGCGGTTGTTTGCTTTGTGATAATTAATTGAGCTGTACATTTTTAAGTCACTTTCTGTTACATATGTCACATTCAACAATAAATAGGAAACAAAAGAGAGATAAAGTTGGTGACACGTACCCTAGGAACCCCAGGGAGACTGCTTTCTAGGTTGAAATCAGTCCATTTGTTAGTGTTCTTTAGACTGAGCGGTGCCCATCAGAACAAAAGGAAAATAACCTGGAAACTTAGTGGAGGGTCCTCCCAGGCAAAAGTGTAGGTTGTCATGCAAATTAGATGTAAAACTAGCTAGATCTGCTTCACTGGAGGGTGGCAGGGCTGGTAAAGAGCCAAACACAAAAATTTGTTTGGATGGCAGCTGCCTGAGAAGCCAGAATCAGGGCTGCAGAGGTGGTTTGCACTTCCCAAATCTGGTGGTTTGGGAAGATGTGGCAGTAGAAGGGGCTAATCAAAATGGTAGTCTCCTTAGAACCCAATCCCACAGTTCCGGCCCAGTAGCTTCCCATGGGTCTGGCATTGGGAGCCAGAGTAAAGCTAAAGGAGGAGGTACCTGAAGCCTCATGTAGGCACTGGGAAAATGATGCCTCCTCCTTCCACAGCAGAGGAGGATGCTGCTAACAGGAGCTAGTGGAGGCTCTAGGAGGCACCTGTGCCTGTGAAACAGGTTGAAGCTCCCATCTCCAAGGCATCCTGCCTGCCTTGCTGTCTGTGCTCCCTTTATGTCTTCTCTGTGTTCCTCTCTCAAACCTTTCAGGGAAATTGCTCTCTGCTTAATTAGAACCTGAGTCTGGAGCTTCCTTTCCCATACTGTCTTTGGGCCTGGGCAGGTTTTTGAGTGTGCTGACTTCAGCAGCAGCTGACAGTCCAGTTCTATCAGAGACAGGAGTTGGCACTTGGCACGGGGCAGGGGCTTCTGGATGAAATGATTCCAGAAGCATTGTGCTTGGTCTGATGGTGAAGGTATTGTCTCCAGCATTAGACTGACCTGGGTTTGAGACCAGGGTTGGCCACTTACTGGCTGTGAGCTATGTGACCTTGGCAAATTGCTACAAATGTGTAAGTTTTAAATAACAGTGCATCGAAAGCACTTAGTATGGTGCCTGGCACATAGAAAGTGTTCAGTAAGCACTATTGTTTTATTATTTGTTTATCAGCAGCAGCAGCAGCAGCAGCAGCATCCCACCCAGATCCAAGAGATTACTGAGCCTTCTTTTCAGTAGGCAGCAAATAGGAAATGGACTTTGGAGAAAGGCACTCCTTACTTCCTTGTGGAGAAATGAAAGGGAGCCTTTTTAGGATGAAGCACAAAGCTTTAGCCCCTCTACACACTGGAGTTGGTGCATTGGCTCTCTTGAGTATAGGTCCAGAGGCTGCAAGGAGGCACTTAGTCTTTCCTCTTGGCTGAGGCTGTTTTCTCCCCAGGGACAGGACACAGGTTGTCTCAAAAAGCAGGGGCATCCTTGCCCTGGCACTTTATTGCTGGACATACCAAACAGTGCAAAACACCTAGAAGAGGTGCCATCTCTGCTACTTTCTGTATGTGCCATGTTCATGTTTTTTATTGCTGTCTCTAATGTCATTCCATCACGGTCTTAAGAAATGTCAGGTCAACATCTTTCCAAAGGAAGTATATTGTAAAGGTGCCAGTTTGAGGGAATATGCTTAAAAGAAATGACCACCATTTCTCTCTCTGCCCAGGCTGAACATGAGAAGCCAAGTGTGAAGAAGCAAATAGTGGTAGAAGCACAAAGGCCACATGCAAGTGAGATTGGGAAATGGAGGAAGCCAGGGCCAGAGCCAGCAGCTGGGGTCCTCCGGGTAGCACCTGCTTGCATGGTCCACATAAAGAGACTGGAAGAGAAATCAGAGCAGAGGGATGTGGTAGGTTTTCTGCAAAAGTGGCCACCAACAATCTCTCCCATCTCTGGACATGTGGACATTCTCCCATAATGAAACAGATTCCATTTCCTCTTCTCTCAAATCCAGGCCAGTCCCATGACTTGCTTTGACCAACAGAATGCAGCAGCAGCAGCTATGCAGTGTAATTTCCAGTCCTAGGCCTTAAGGGGCCTTGCAGCTTCTGTTTCCACCCTCCCAGGATCCAGCCAACATGTAACAGTGGTCACCAGGCACCACTAAATGAGGAGAGGCTGTGTAGAAAGAGAATGGCTCAGCCAGGCCAAGCTGTTACAGCAACCCCAGCTAAAGCACATGGCACATGTAAAGTCATTGAGAGTGATCCAGCCCAGCTCCCAGCTGAAGGCAACTGCACACATGACCCTGGCCAACCCCATGTGGAGAAGAACCACCCAGCTGAGTCTTGCTAGCCCATGGACTCATGAAAAGATATTAAATCCTTGTTATTTAAGCTGCTAAGTCTGGGGCTAGGTCCTTAGGCAGCAACAGATAACTGAAATAACAATTGTTTAGAGACACTGAAAGGCAGCTCAGTTAACTTCACTAATTCCCCAGTTTCAGAAAATAATGCTTATTGATCACTTGTACTTTTGATAAAACATCTATTTTAAGTAGACGCTATGGCCAGCATGCTGGGCAAGTAGGAAGTCAGTGCCAATAACTGAGACTTGTCACAGGTTTGTAATTAGAGATGAGCTAAGTAAAGTGGGACCACACAATGATGAGCACTGTCATTTGTTGAGTGCCTCCCTCCCATATGATGAGCCCTCTGCACCGGTCTTTACCATCATCAGTTCATTTTATCCTTTAGAGGTCGGACTTGTAAAGTGTCTTGTGTTATAGATGAGGAAACTTGGAGGCTTAGAAAGCAGAAGCATTTGCCCAGGGTTAAACCATTAATAAGCGGCACAGCAAGTATTTCAATCCAGAGCCATTTGGTTCCAGGATCTGAGCACTTGACCTCCAAGCTATGCCACCTATCATGAGCCAGAATGGTCCAACTGTTTCCTCTGATTGCAGGCTGGGGTTGGGAGGGTTGAGCAGTTACAGAGCAGGCTCTTGGGGAACTCCTTTCTCTCTCAGGAAGAGGTAAGTATTTTAATAGCCAAGAAGGTATGACATGAAGGCAGGGATGAGTACCTCCTTTGGGGCCAATGAGGCACCTGGTGTCTGAGGACACAAGGCTCTCTCTCCCCAGAAGCAGCACATTTGACATTATGCAGTTTCACATTCTGTGCTCTTCATTTCTAAGAACAGAGTTTCCTCTTTGAAATCCACAAGTAGCCCCAGGCCACTCTGAGATGCAGCTCTGTGGAGTTCCCTCTTGTCCTAGAAGGAAGGAGCCTCATTTCTGCCCCCATTTAATCTTGGAAGCCTTCCTGGGAGAGTTTAGCTTTGAGCTCTGTTTTGGAAGCAGTGAGGGAGGCAGCTGGATGAATGCTAAGTAGGACATTTTTAGTTTGAGCAGCAACTCTTGAGACGCTGCATTGAAAATCTCAGTAAAGTGGAGAAGGCAGAAATAGTTTATATGTTGTACAGCAAAATTACAATTCAAAATAATTTCAGTGGGTTTCAATGATGGGCCAAAATCAACATGACAACCTTTTGCAGAGACAAATGTGAACTTCCAAATGAAGGTGCAAATGATCATTTATACAATTTCAGGGTGGGGTGGAGCTGACTTGAAAGTACTTCATGGGAAAAGTAATTGGGGGTTTGGGTAAATAAATAACCCAACAGTGAGATGCAGCTACCAAAAGATCTAAAGCAGTCTTAAGTCATATAAATACATGTTTATGGTGCCAGTTTAGATCGAGGGAGGTAAAAATGACCAAATATAAAGACTGATGCAGTTATGGGTGTCTCTCCTTTAAATGGATATAGATTTTGGGCTTCCAGGAATAACACTGGATCCCTCAGGCCTTGCCCTGCTGTACCCCCAACCCCGGAGTTTGGATTGGTCAAGTTTAAGGTCATCTAATTGAGTCACGTTTTCAAGGGGTAAAACCTTCTAAAAGAAGTACTGTGTCCAGGCACATGGGTGTGGCCTTGCCCTTTTTATCAGTTTCTCTTGACTAGATCTATTCCCAGCTGTCTCTTTCTCTGACTTTCTCTCTTCCTCCCCTCTCTTCCCACATGACTGATTTAAGTTCCAGGGCCACTGACCAAGCCTAAGAAGACCTGGAACAAGAAGCCAGAACCAGTCCTACTCTGCACATCAGCACCACCAACCTCTCTTGCTCTGTCTCTTGGTCCCTTTTTCCTGGTGCTGGTGGGTGGTATTGGATCTGTCATTTCTCTCTTTGGAGGCAAGTAAGTGAGACTCAAGTGTGCCCACTGAGCAGGCAAGGAACCAGGCAGACTGTGGGAGCTGCCCTGGTTCTGGGTCTACACTGACTCTGGCCTGGGCCTGACAAAAGGAGTTTTCTACTGCACTGGTCTTACTCGGTTGAGCTCTGCACTAGGGCTTGCTCTTCTTTGCTTCATCTATGTATATATTTTCCCTTGGAAACTGGTTGAATTGTGTTCCCCCCACATGCATATTCCATATGTTGAATCCCTACCCCCTAATGTGTTGGTATTTAGAGATGGGATCTTTGGGAGATAACCAGGCTTAGATGAGGTCATCAGGATGGGGTCCTCAGAGGGGTTTCGTGCCTTTATATAAGAAAAAATGGAGTATTGGCGGTCTCCCTCTCACCTCCCTCTCTTTCTCTCTTTCTCTCTCTCTCTCTCTCTCTCTCTCTCTCTCTCTCTCTCTCTCTCTCCCCAACTCTCTTTTTCTCTACCATGTGAAGACACAGCAAGAAGACAGCTGCCTGCAAGCCAGGAAGAGAGCCTCACCAGGAACCAAATAGCCTAGCACCTTGATTTTGGACTTCCCAGGCTCCAGTATGATGAGAAATAAGTGTCTGTTGTCTAAGCCACTCAGTTTACAGTATTTTGCTATAGTACCTCAAGCAAACAATTACAGAAACTTATAAAGATAACAGATTGAAGGCATGCTCTGTGTATTCTTGTCTTGCTGGCATATTGCACCACCATAATGCCATCTCATAACATCAAGTTAGCCATTATTCTGACATTGATGGGCTAGACAGTGACAAGAGGGACATGACCAGGCAAGAGGGGGACTTGAGACCGTGGAACTTGAGAATGATTTAGGGGTAGAGCTGCTAACCTCACCTAAGAGGAGGGAGGGTCTGTGAGGAAATCTCCTCAGTGGGGCCATTCCTTGGAAGGGAAAATCAGCAGTTGGCTGTTCCCTTATATAGAGCTTTTTGGCTCTGCCCACCTGAGACTAGGGCATGCCTAACAGCAACATCTTCTGAGATGAGGAGCCTAAGAGGGAAGAGGTAGAAGAAAGGAGAGTATTATGAATCCTACCCTCAAGATAGTGAAAGTAGGTGCTCATTGAGGCTTCCAGTTACTATTTTGGCAAGGGAGGCAAAGTTAAAGACAAAAGATTGTGATGTGTCAAACGACATTAAAATTCCACAACCTCATCACTTTTGGTTTCTTTGTCACCCCTGGTCAAGAAAGCAGAAAAATCCTTCATTTCTTCTCATGGCTGAGAGATACCTCTAATGCCACAGAGGGGGTTGAAGAGACTGGGTCCCCACTTCCTACTAATTGAGTTTGGGCAAGAGCATGTCAGTTGGAGTGGGGAGAAACCCAGGAATGGGTAAGTGTCTCTGGAGTAGAATAATTGGCTGGAGTGAAAGAAAGTCTCAGTATTCAGCTCCCATATCTCCTGGGCCATCCCACAGAAGGTAATCCCTGGTCAGGGAGCTAGGGCCAAAGGGTAAAGTCACAACAAGGCAATTTTGGGATCTCCCTGAGAAAGACATTGCTAAACCCCACAGACACACAGTCCTGGGGGTTCTGACTCTTGAGGAGGTGCATTCCTTGCCACTAGAAGAATTTTGAGACTGAGCAGAGATTTTTCTGCTCACTGAAAATTTGGACCAGATACTAGAAACTCGTTGAGGTCCCTACCAGCAATGAGCAGAGAAAAAGAACCTCACAAAAACCCAGCACCAAACCTCAGCTTTTGGGAGCAGACATGGGAGAAGGACCAAGACCAGATGCATAACTATGATACAAATGCCAGAGAAAGATTCAATGGGCTGTGACTGCTTCCGATGATCACTTTCTTTTCAACTCATCTGGAGATGATGTCATCTGATAATTGGACACTCACACATGGCCTACTGCCTGGCTGGCCTGCTCTGCTTTCCTGGTCTCTTACTGATCATCTGCAGACATTTTGAGCAGAAAGTCTCTGATGCAGATTTTCATTCATTCACAAACACATGCAGAGGATCTTTTCTACTTCAGGATCTGTGCTATGTATGGAGAATGTAGAGAAGAAAGACAGTCCCTGCCTTCAGGGAGCTCACAGTCTATAGGGAAGGGAGCCATGGAAATAATAGGGAGTTGGAATTCAGCTGTTCATTTGGTAAATGTCGATTGAATATATGACCTATGTGCTAGGCACTGCAGCTTTAGCAGGGACAAGCAAGACCTGCTCTCTGTCTTGGGGAATTTACATTCCAGTGGGGGAATCAGATAGCAGGCATGTTATATATAAAGATCATGTATGTTGTGCGAAGTGCCGTGAAAGAAATTTTAAAAGCAAGGGAATACAGAATGAGAGAGATGGGGACCTGTTTTAAGAACAGGTAGTTGGGGAAACCTCTCTGACAAGAAGGCAATTAGGTGTCTACCCAAAGCTCAATATGCAGCCAGCCAAAGGAGGAGTGCAGAGCTGAGCATTCCAAGGAAAGAGCGTAGCTGCCTTAAATGTAGGAAAGGTCTTAGTGTGTTAAAGAGGCAGAAAGAAAATCACAGGGCCAGTTGTGGAAGGCAATGGCATGAGATGGAATAGCATGAGATGAGGTCAGAAAAAAAGGCAGAAACAAGATTCTACAGGGCTTCATGGGGTTTGAGGGAGGATTTTTTTTTTTTTTAAGATCAATTCAAGATCAGAATTTCCTGTTTGGGGACTGGGGAGTAAGGATTTTTTTTTTTTTTTTTTTTTAAAGATCAATGAGATGTACAGACTCCTTAGAATTCCAATCATCAGGACTCTGACACCCACCCATGAGTCTGACCTGCCCCTCCTCTGCCCAATCTCCTAGCTCAGGCCTGCCTTCTTTGAGGGATAGAAGGAGGTACATTCTTCCAGGACACAAAGGGGCTTGGGCACTTTGGAAACTGACAACCAAAGTCCTTTGAAGCAATAAGAAAAGGCTCAGGAGACAGACAGTGGAAAAAGAAGAGGGACTCACGTGGATAAGGTCCAGGACTCTGTGTCTTCTGGCCTCGTTCTCCTGAAAGCCACTAACAAGCCAAATTTCTCTGTGTCTCTTTGTCTCTCTCTCCTTCTACATCTTACCTCTCCAGCCTCCCCAGAGGAGAAAGAGTCACAGAATTTCTCCATGAAGGTTGCATTCTTGGAAGGCCTGGGCTTTTCTGAGCCAGTACTACTGCAATAACATTTACCACATCAATTTTGGAAAGGAAGAAGCACAGGAAGCTGGTCCAGGCAGAAGGCAGAAAACTTGGGAGCTTCTCTGGTTTAATCTTTTCTTCTTTGTTTTATTTTAAAATCCACTTTGCAAAGATATATGGTCTCCAAGTTTCTGAAAAGGGAAGCAGCAAAGAAACTCCTTCTGCTGTGAATGAAAAGAATTACATAAACCACAGTAAATTTAGTATGAAATTACATTGCCAGCCCCAGAGGAGAAAGATGCTTTTCCATCATGCATTAGCCATGCTCAAGGATCCATTATCCTGACTTCCCTGTCTGCCTGCACTTGAAGGGACACGGTGGCATGTAGGTTGGGCCCTTCTCAGAGGATGGAAGCTGCTGGAAGACATTAATTATTTGACCTTGCTTAAAGCCTTGAGTTTTTACAGAATTCCTTCTTTGTATTTATACTTGTCTTTTCTTTACTTTCTAAACTTGGACTTGGGCTCCTGCTGATTCTTAGGCTCCAGTAGATCAGAATTTCATTCCATTTGGAATTTCTCACAGTTCTAACAGTTCTTTGAGTCCTAGGAGGCCCATCTACTGGAAACTCCTATGACACTTCCAGGCTGAAAGGAGGGCGCACAGTGCTTCGGCTATGGATTTCTAGGTCAAACTCTTCCAACTTCCAGCTGTGTGTCCTTGGGCAAGTTGCTGAACATTTCTGGGTCTGTATCCTCATCTGTAACATGATGATAATCATAGCACACCCACCCCCTACCTCGAAAGGTTGTTGTAGACTTCAAGTAAGAAAACGTGTTTGTAATGCCCTTGACACAGTGCCTGATCCCTGGTGATTTTTCAACAAAACTAGCTACTCTCATAGACAACTCATCTTCCAATTGTTCTGGAAACTTCTGTCATCTCTCTCTGAGATGCCAATTTTATCCAAAGGATGCTATGTGGCCTTCATAATGTGGAGTCCCAGCCAAACACGTTTCACTCATTCATTTATCCAACAAACATTTACTAAGCTCTTACTATGTGCCAAGCACTAAAATCGATTCTGCTGATAAAAACATGACTAATACACCACCCTGTTAAGAATTTATTGACATTGGACAAGACAGACATAGAAGCAACCTGGCAGGCTGGAGGAGTCTGTAGCATAAACAGGCAGAAGGAACTCCTAAGGTAGGGCTTTGCTGACCTAACTACCCTTGGCTGCTTCATGGCAAAGGCAAGACTTAGAAGTAGCCAGGGGCCCTTCTGTGGGGTCTTGAACAGCAGGACACCATAGACCTGGGGCAAGGCCATGGATACCACCATGCAGGTTGGGCCTGATGAGAGTCATGGCTCAACTTTATGAGGCCCATAGCATCAGCAGGGCCAAAGTGAGGCTGAGTCCACCAGGAAAGGTGGGAGACATGGGCTCTAACCAAATCCAAAGAAAGAGACTAGATCACAAAGTATACAAGGCACAGACTTGGCTTAAAATGCCAACAGATCAAAGACCAACCATGAGGACAAGGGTGTGGCTCTGGAGACCAAAGGGGCTGGAGGACCCTGAAACTTCTCCCTCTACCATGATGTAACATAAAGCCCCCTCCTTCCTTCTTCCACCTGAGTAAGAGGACTAGGAGGACAGAGGAATAGTGTGGGAGACTGAGCAGCTTTTGTTTCGGAGACTGGCATTTCCAAAAAGGGCTATGGCATTATTGGATGAGATCAAGCTCTAAACCAGTTTGGACGTTTAGTTACTTTTCCCCCACCCTTCACCTCTTTTCTGGGAAAGAATCCCAAATTCATTTTAGATAATAGAGCTCATTTTCTCTCATATCTGAGTTGTAATGTGATTAAATTTTGTAGCCCTTCTTCCCTTATGTGTATGCTCAGCTCCTAGCAGAGTGTCTAGCACAGAATCACACTTGAAAAGTGCTGCGAACCTGCGTGCTAACAAAGAAAAGTTGGGGAACAACAAGAAGTCCTATCTGGCTTTCTGCATCCCATGTCTGCAAGATGTAATCTAGTCAATATGCATGCTTTGTATAGAACACAGCCCTTGGCCTGTGGCCATTCCTTCCCCAATCTTGATGCCAGGACTACACCCAGAGCTTCACTGCTCTGGATGTGAGGAAAAGGGCACCAGGCCCATCTAAAGCTGGTGCCAGCATCAACCCTATGCCCAGGAACTTAGTTTATTTTAAACCAACTTCCCAACGGTGGACTGATTCCATGTTCTCCACAGGTCCACAGCTCAGCCACACACACACACACACACACACACACACACACATATACACACACAAAGACACACAAGACAAACACACAGCTGATTTGAGATACCACGTGGGTGTAGGAGTTTTCAGAGTGGAAGGATCTTGGCTCTGGTCCCATGAAGAAGAGGAGGCGGGGGAAGGTGAAGAAGGAGTTGTATGTGAAGTCCCCCACCTCACTCCCAGGCAGATGAGGGACTAGCATGTGGTAGCCAGGATGAATTATCCTCTTAGGAGGGGCAGAGGCAGATGGGAGGGAATAGTTTCTGGCCCCAACCAAAGAAAGATTCTACTTCTCACAGGCCTCATGCTTAACTGTTCCTGGTCATGTGAGATGATCTGTGACTCCTGCTTGGGCGCAGGTGGAATCTGGGGAGGGGAGGGAGCTGGGCTGTGGGAATGACATCATGAGAGGAGGAGGGGGTTGCCATGATATCACAGCCATGTGGGAACTTCCCGGGTGAGAAGTCTGGAGGAGGACTAGAGCTCAGCATCCTATTTCTGGCTTTAATAACAGCCCTAGTGACAACCAACCACAGGAGAGGGGTGCAAACAGGCAGGTCTGTCAGGGATCAGCAGTACCTCCTGGAGGAACAAGGGTTTTCAATGAGGTGTTGGTGGACTTTAAGGCCAGGCTGGGAAATGTGAGATGCATGTTTAGTAGTGAGAAGGCACAGATGCCTGACAAAAAAAAAAAAAAAAAAAAAAAGGAACATGGTAGAAAATTGCTGTTGCAACAAGGCTTCAAGGGACTTCATGAAATCTGATTGATAAGCCTGTATGAGCAGAATGTAGTGGGTATGAGCAGAGGCTCTGCCACCTCCCAGTTTGTGTCCTTAAGAGACTGACATCATCTGTCTGGGCCTCAGTTACGTCTTCTGTAGAATGGGGATAATAATAACACCTACCTTACAGGGTTGTGAAGATTTAAAAAATGAATACATACTTGTAAAAAGATTAAAACCATACTTTGCATATAGTAGATGCTCAAGAAAGGTTAACTGTGATTACAATGGAAAGAGCTCTAGAGTAGGAAACAGAAGACTAGGTTTTAATGCTGATGCTGCCAGTGACCAGGTGAAGACCTCTTTGAGCCTCAGCTTCCTCATTTGTGTAAAGAAGACATGGGACTAGATAATACCAACCTTCTCTTCCTGCCCCAGTATTCTAAGAATTTGACTTGGTGTTCCTGGTCCACTTTGCTCCAAATTATCCTGGGCACTCTAGTATCTAAGTTTTCACCATTAGGAATATAAGCCTTTGAGGTGCACAAATTTATTAGCCCTCTGCTCCCTTCTAGAGAGAAAGTAGGTCCTGGGGGTGATTGATGGGTATGACATCAGTAATACATGGGAGTGGATTAATTCTTCCAAAAAGAAATTGTCCCTGGGTAACATAAGGGCCCTTGTTGTGGATAACAGGGACAGAGGGAGGGTAAAGGGTCCAGAAAGAAGGGAAATGGGGGAATCATGCATCTAAATTCCTAGCACACAAGTTTTCCTAGGATAAGCCTTGCCCTAAATGACTTTTACAAGGAAATATGAAGACAAAAGCAACTGCAGCATGAATGATCTAGGTTAGATACAAGTAAAAATTCAATTAATTGAATGTGAAGGCAACCAAAATTATGACTGTGATGCTGAGGAAGTTCAGGGTGATGGGCTAGATAAGTTCTAGAGGTTCTATTGACCCCTCCGAGACCAGAAGAGGGTTCTTCTGGGTCTTCTGGGCTCCCCTGGGTGTGGACATCTGCCAGTCCTGGCAGAGCCTGTCCTTCCTCTGTATCTCAGGAGTTCTGTGGTTTCTGAAGCAACAGCTTAATTGGCCTTCCACAGAAAGCACAGGAAAGGGATATGTTACGTCGTGACTCAGTGATATGCTCCCTACTGGGCACCGAAAATTGAGCTCAGAGAATGTTTGAAATGATCTTCAGTCATCAGGCAGAAATTGGAGTGACTCAGATGACAGAATTCGTGTTATGCAAGCCGGAGGCTGAGTACTCGGTAACTGGTCCAGAGAGAGAGAGAGAGAGAGGAGAGGGGAGGTGGGCAGGAGGGAAATGGAGAAGGATGTGGGAATTCCAGTGGCTTATCACCTGCACCCTACAACTGCAGCCCAAGAAAATAGACCAGCGGTAGATGTGGAGCCTGAAGCCACTCTTTGGAGGAAGAAGAGAGTCAAGGGAAGTGAGATCCTCTTGTGTATTCTTGGTTTCTCATAGCTGAAAAGAAATCCAGTATAGCAAAGTTATTTTCCCACACCCACCAGCTACCCTCACACAGTGTGGCACAGGCCCCTGTCTGACTGGTGAGGATCTGTCCCACACCAAGGCATCTCAAAAAGGGCAATGGTGGAGAAAGATTCATATAATCATTCATTCATTTAGTCATTCATTTGCTCCACTTTTATTGAGATTCTACTAAATGCCAGAGGCTGTGCTAGGTGCACACTAAGAAATGAGACACTGCCCCTGCAGAGAATCTGGATAAGAGAACCAATAGGTACAATGCTGTAGTGCCAGGTGTCATGACAGAAGGAGGCAGCAGGTGTTGGGGAAGCACAGAAGTGGAGCCCCTAAGTCAGACTCTGAGCTTGGGTGAGACCGTGCTGGTCAGAATCTTGAAGGAGAGCAGGAGTAACTAGGTGGGCAGGGAGGTGTGAGAGGGCCTTTGGGGCACAGGGAACACAAGTGAAAAGGGTAGAGATGTGGAAGCTCACGATGTGTATGGGAAACAGGACACATGAGGTGCAGGTGGGGTGGTGGGCAGTGGAAGCCAGGAAGTCTTAAAGGGCTGTGTGTGCCATGTTAGGGGAGGAGAGGGCTTGGGAAGGAGAGGGATGAACAGTGCTGCTCTTTAGAGAGAAGGCTCTGCTGCACCATGGAGGATGGATGGGAGAGGGCAGTCTGGGTACCCAGATCCCCCAGGGTCTGCAAGGGAGGAGCTGAGCCAGGGAGGCAGCAGCAGAAAGACTGGAATGGAGTTGAGAGATCTGTGGGAGAGGACAAGATCTGGGACTCACAGGACATGTGGATTGAGGGCCAGGGACTGGGAGAATGAAGGAGTAGCAAGGGGCAAGGGACAGAAGCAGAGGCGAGTTGGTGAGGGGAAAGCGATGAAGGAGATGTCTTTCTCCTATTCTAGAAAAAGTGTCCATCAATTCTCTGTACCACTGAACCTTTGTGGTGACCTCCCGTTCAGTACAGGCCTCTCCTCTACAGCACCCCTCCTCGTACTATTCCTCTATTCAGTCATTCAACACCTAATTACTGTGCACTTACCACGTGCCTGCCGCAGTGTCAGGCCCTGGGGAAACAGAGTCAAAAGGCCAGTAGAGAAGAATGAAGAAGGACTGGAGAAAAATAAAAGGATGAAGGAATTTGCAACTCAAGGCCAAGAAATGAAGGCTTAAGGGCCGAAGTTTATGGAATGCCTTCTCATTTAATCACCCTGATCCCTCCGACAGCTGGGACTGTTATAATTGTTATCCCATCTTAAGGAAGAGGAGGCAGAGGCCCAGTGGGATTCAGTCTACTTAGTTAGTAGCAAAGCAGGGCTCAGAGCCAAGCATGTGGAGCTCCAAGGCCCTGGTACTCTCACTTAGTCCATGACACAATGCTGAAGTGCTAGCAGACTGCTGACCCCTAGTGAGGTCAAAGCAAAAACACGAAAACAGTAAAACCGACTGAAGTTTCATGGTGGAAATTCCAGCTGCACACAGGAAGGATTTCCCATCAGGGAAGAGCACAAAACTTTGCTGGTCCCTTGAGAGACCATCCACATCTGTGATGGGTGAAGCCTTGCCCAGAAGCAGGGATATGAAAATATAGAATCTATGATTTCCAGAGGTCCTCAACAGCAGGAACAATGTTTCCTAAGCCCTTCTTATTTTCAGAAACCCTATCTGTTTGGGGCTGGAATAATATCCACTTGAGGTTGGAATGTTCCTTCTATGGAGCTCTTCTGAACTTTGATCAGCTGTTCCTCGTGTTTTTGATGAATAACAATTTTAAAACAAGTGCAGCTAGTAGACCAGATCTTTGAAACTCAAGGTCTAATTTGGCAGAGGTCAGGGAAGAATGCAGCGTATCTTTGGTGGTGATAAACTGGGACACTAGAGATTTTCCCGAAGACAGTAGAAGGCCTGAAGCAAAACCACAAGTTATTTGAGGGTTAGGGCCTGTGCATAGAGAGTTGTTTGTGAAGAGCTGGTTTTATTAATAGTTTTACAAATACCTTTATTTTTTCTCTTTCTCACTATAATAACGAAATGTTCACTTTGGATTTTAAAAAGTGAACATTTGAAAGAAAAAGCCTGATAAATTCATATCGTAAAAGGGATTGTATCACGCAGCTGTAATCACAGGGCAAACTCTCCTCTCACCTCTCACTCTTTGGTTCTCTTGAGGAACGTGTGTGTGTATCTGTGTATGTGTGTATGTCTGTGTCTTTGTTTCTGGGTGTGTGTCTGCATTGTACTCTTGATCCTTTGAGAAGCAGCCTTGAGCCTTGAGTTTAGCACCTTGTTAGGGGGTGCCTTTGGGGCCAATGCCTGTGGAAGAGAAAGGACAAAAGGAGAATGTACAGAGGGAGAACTTGAGCTAACATTAGCCCCAAGGAAGACCTCAGCCAACTCCATGGGAACTCTGGAGCTAGGATGACCCTTGATATCCTCAGCTAGGCAAGGAGGCCAGGCCCTCATTACCTCCGTAACCAGCCATTGAATGCCAGTTTCCCTGGAAGAGATGTAACCTGGGCAAGGCAGTCTCCTTTCCTTCAGCTGAGGACTGACTTCCGGCACTACCAGCAGCAGGGGAAGTAACTCTTTCATTACTAATGGCATATGTAGGTAGTGCATCCTAGTGTCCACTACAAAGAGTGTGTGTTTGGGTGTGTCTTGAGTGTGTTGATGTATGTCTGCATGTCTGTTGGTGTGTGCCCCTATATATCTATTTGTCTGTGGAGTGGTGCCCTCTCTTGAATCAGGGACCATGGCAGCATGGCAGGAGCCCAGGAGGTGAGCATTGCTATCTGTCGCCTGATCATCCACCCTGCTTCAGTGGCGCCTCCAGTTCCTTCCTGTCTCTTGTCAATTTGGGCCTGGAGAAAGGTATGGAATGTGGGATTTGAAGTGGAGGATGTCATGGCCTCTCCTGAGACTTGATTTCGGTCCTTACTCTGGGCTGAGAGAGGAGATATCCTCTAAGGCTTCCTTGCACAGATTTTTTAAAAGGCACTCCTTGCTGGCAGGCTTCATGAAAATGCACAGCCAGGCAAACTGACTACAAATAGATCCAGCCCCACTGGATATCTCTGCTGGGCCCCCTCAAGGGTTGTCATGTCTGGACTGTTTCCTGAGCCAGAAAGGTCTGAATAGGGCTTTGGGGGCCTTGTCACCCTAAGCAGGTCTCCATCTCCAGGACCCGACCCTGCCGTTCACTCTATTGTTAGACGTCAGGATGGCAGTATCTGCCATGAGACCTGTCTCCTGGGTCAGAGTCCTGTCTAAAGGACACTGGAAGTCTTAACTCCCCAAATTCAGGACAGGAGAGGACCTGGGGGCAACCCTGAAGACATTTTGATATAGGTAGGAAATGGAACCTCTCCTGGCAGCCAGTACCCCCAAATGTCTTCCTTATCAAAGGACATATGTCCAGTGCAGTGTTTGTACACAGTACATCCCATGAACAAACAGACTTTGGAGGAGGATGAGTGTCCATGACCCAACTCTAATGAGAAAACCAGGTTACTGCTTGCCCTGGAGCTTCTGGCGTTAGGTCCAGGTTGGTTCTAGCAGTGGTTCATTCTTCCTTTGTAACTTGATGCTTCACCAAATGCTTTCTCAAAAGGCCTGTGACTCACTGCCATAGAAATAAAATCTGTCTTTTTCCAAAGGTTAATGTTGTCATGTTATTTTACACATGTAATTATTGCCATGGAAGATTAACTCTACTGGGAAGAACACAGGGCCGAGTGGCGGGTGGTTTGTGTCCTTCAATTCTTGAATGCTGGAGCTGTAAGAAGCTTGAGATCATCTCATCCAATGGTTGGAACTCAGAGCCTAGAGCAGAATTCTTCCTATCATCCTGTTTGATTGCAACCACAAAATGAACAATGTGAACATGTTGATGCAGGGGATGGCCTCTCCTATTTGCTTCCGCCTGCCAGCGTGCTGCATTCTGCTGCTGACCTGAAGGCTCGTGGGGCACAGTGACTTCCCCAAGATCACACAACAACTCAGAGGCAGGACCAGGGCCAAACCCAAGGCTTCTATGGCACAGCAGTACTCTCTCACTCCAGAAGTCTCTGGCTCTCCTTTGATCTACTTGGACAGGATATATGAATGAACACCATGAACTTACTTGTTACCATCGTTAAAGGAAAATATCTTGAGCCCCCAAAATCACTAAGGAAAACTCAAGCTGGAAACTGCTTAGGGCAAACCTGCCTCCCATTCTAGTCAAAGTTATTTCTCTGGGCACTGAGACAGATAGATATCTGATTACCTCCTTTGGAAAGGCTCATCAGAAACTCAAAAGAATGCATGCAACCGTCTTACCTATCTGTGACCGGGAAGCTCCCTCCCCCACTGGAGTCTTCCTGCCCTGCTTCAAGTTCTCCCGCCTTTCCAGACAGAGTCAATGTACTTATTACATATATTGAGTGATGTCTCATCTCCCCCTAAAATGTATAAAACCAAACTGTGCCCTGACCACCTTGGGCACATGTTGTCAGGACTTCCTGAGGCTGTGTCACAGGTTCATCCTCAACCTTGGCAAAACAAACTTTCTAAATTAACTGAGACCTGTCTCAGATTTTTTGGGTTCACACCATAATGAGGTAGCAGCCTGCACAAGGCCCCTGTACTTCCCAACAGACACAGATGCACCCCCACACACACAGTTTAGACTTCTAGACTATTGACAGGGACTAGGTCTTTATTTTTTTTTTTTTCTTAATCATTTTGGATTTCACTAACTCAATGCCCGGCATGCTGTGCTGCTCAATAATTGCTTGTTGAATAAAATAAATGAATAATGAATGTTAGTAGATGTTTGTCTTCCCAAAATTCCTGTGGTCTTCTCCATAACCTTGATTCAGAGTCTCAAATAGATGATTTTCACATGGGAGGGGTAAAAGGAGAGAAAAAAAAACAACGACAATACATTTGTTAAGGTCCTATATGTGTAGCACTATGCCAGTGTCTTGAATGTATATCTTCTCAGCTAATCTCATTTTAAAATGAGCAACCCCAGGTAAGCAGACGTCCCCAGAAAGGAGTTGACCCACCCTCCTCTGGTGCCCATGTATAGGGGCTTTATGTACAACAGGCTTATGGCTGCTTCATCAATTTCTGCTTTTGCTTATCCCCAGAAGATCTGAAAAAGAAAACAACGTCAGAACTTCTGAAGACCAAAAGCTCAGAATCCTAAGCTTGCAGCATTCCCTCTCTATGAGACAGAGAGGCAGGAGAATATTAAGAAGAGTAGAGAAAGCTAAAAATATCTTCAAAGCTTATGTAAATTCAGTGCACAGAGAGGAGCTGGCCTTTGGGCTCCAGCTGTTCTCAGGACTAACTTAGATGCCCTTGACATGTAGATCCAGACATTCTCAGAACACATCCACCATTTGTAACCTTTTAAAAATCTTCCTAATTGTGTTCCTGTTCTTTAAATTTATCACCCTTGGGAGTTGAGCTACACTATGCTAATGAGGACTTTGAAGAACCTCTTCTCCCCCAGCGTCTTGGGAGAAATGTACAAGGTCAGAGACATCCATCCTTGGAATAACAGGTGCCTTTGAGAGGGGCTGTACCCCTAATCATTAGCATGTCAATAGGGAGGGAATCAAAAGATCACTCAATCAACACCCAATGAGGGCATCATTTCAATCAATAGCACAGCTCATAAAAGTCATCGACACTGCATAAAAACAATTCCTAATTGAGAATTAAACAAACTTTTATCTGATACCATTCTGAACTTCACCCTTTAAAATAATGCCAAGTTCAGAAACACATTTGGCTTCATGATTCCATCTGGTGGATTCTATACATTTAATGGGTATTTTCCCTCACAGCTGACACTCTGCTTTCCTGATTCACATAAGAAAATGAGACGGGTGTCATTTCTCCAAAGGCCACAGTGCTAAGTTAAGTGACTGGGTAGGAAGGGGGTTGTAACTGAGCAAATTTAACCTTAGATGACCCAAAGGAGGGCTTGGTCCCAGCTTTCTTGTTTTGCAATCAACACCTACTAAGTGTAATTCAGCTCTTAGATACTATCAATGCTGGCTGCCAGACTGGAAGACAAGTAGCTTTTAATACACTGATGACACAGTATTACTGACATTAGCAGGATGGCCATGAACCAGGTGGCCAATTACTCTCAGAAAGAACAGCTCAATATCAATTGTGCTAAATTCAAATAGTCATACTCGGCAGAGGCTATTCGGCATCCAGATGGATAAGATTTGAATATCTCCATTCAGCAGGACAATTCGTTTCATTATCTGCAGAGTCCTTTTATAGCCAGCTCATCCTTCTGGGCCCTAGAAGACCAGGTCCTGGCCAAAATTAAGTATATTCAGCAGGAATTAGTAAAGTAAAAATCTTTCAAGTCAATGTCATCTCACCCTTGCACTAGATGGTTAGAACGCTTAGGATTTTCATTGGAAATCTGGTTAAACTTATGAACAAATACAAAATAGTTTCTTTGAAAAAATTTTAGCTCAGTTTTGAACATTCTGGAGCCTTTTGCCACCTTGCATAGCTAACCTCCACCGGGGAGATGACAGTGCATCTCACTTCATGCTTACAGCTGCTGTCATCATTGCTTCCTCTTTCTTTGGAAGGCAAAATGTATGGAGCTCCTCTTCATCAACCCCAGCAAGTATGTGAGCTTGCTACACTCACCAGGAACCTCAATCTTGTTAGCAAAACATGGAGCCAACATATTCTCCGACCACTCATTCCTCCATTCAGATGTAGCAACTTGGTTGCCAATTGGCTGACTTCAGCTACAGATGTGTGTGCAGGCTTTCCATTCCCATCACACACACACACAGAGAGAGAGAGAGAGAGAGAGAGAGAGAGAGAGAGAGAGAGAGAGAGAGAGAGAGCCTGTTTTTCAAGAATGTAGCTTTGGATGGCTTTTAGGCCAGATTCTCACTTTTCAGGTTGCCTCCTCCCTATTAAGTGTCATTGCCACACCCTGGTTGGGTTTCATTTGTTTACCTTGCTGGGGCCACTGAGAACGTTGCTGTTTGTAAAACCCTGCCAGTGTTCTCCAAGATTTAACCTGTATCTTAAGTCTTACCCGGAAACATATATATTGGAGAAATAGATAAGCCCGTTAGGGTCACACAGTAGGGTTACAGCCAGCAGGCAAATTAATAGCACAGACTCAGGCCACCCAATCTCTTCCCTCTGGCTCAGAAGGTACAAGGGAAGTTGGAGGGGAGGGATTCCAGGGTTAGTCACAGCTTTCACTTTTCTGCTGCTCCTTCCTGGCAAAGTTAACTGTCCTGGGTGCTCGATTCAGTACTAGCTGGAAAGTCCACATGCAATTGTTATTAACCAGAGATGGCAAATAATATTAATTATATTGATTAATTGTATTTGTGTTCATTAATATGTGAGTGCTGATTAATTATATTAATATTAATTATAGGAATAAATTACAGTATATTAATTACTTTGATTCCATGTCTATGGCAGACATTGTTATTTGGTAATGATACAGTTTTCTATTGGGCCTAGGTGGGGCCTCACAAACCCTCTCAGCACAGGGTTTGAGGCAGCAACCACCAATCAGAGTTGGTTCAGGAGATGAAGCCTGTTTCTACTTGTTCTCCATAGCCAAGCCTCCACTACCTCTGGTAAGGACCTAGAAACTGGATGAAAATCCAGGAGTGGCTGGCACACACCTGTGTTGCTGAGCTCTGGCTTCCCATGCTAGTCAGAATCTCTGACCCACAGGGACTTTGTACTGACAAAGTCTTGGTGGGAATGCCCTTTCCTTGGCTCTATATCAAGCAATGAATCCTCTCACAATTTTCCCTTTTTTCCTACAGAACTGCAAGAAGCCCGAAGCCACAGACAATGTTTGGGGCCATGAACTTTGCTTCCTGAGTTGGGGATAGGCTGTTGCCTCATAAATTGCTTTTTCTCAGCTTTCACTTAAACACAATCTAAGAATGCTTTTTCTCCCTTCTCCTGGTCTTTAAGGAACACTGTCCCTGGCGCTAAAGTTCCTCATCTCTGATTGGCCTTGCTGTGGGGGAAGCAGAGGAGAGGACTTGCTAAGGGTATATAATATCACATTGGCTACCCATAGAAATGTCCACACAGAAATAGGATTTAACATCATGAACTCAGTCTAAATAAGGAAACAATATTAAGAATAATATTTGGTATTTTCTAAGATCTCTTTGAAGATGGTCTTCATATTATGTTTTGAGTTTCTCCTTGAATTAAATTTTAGGGAAACAGACTGTCCTTCCTGATAAATGGGTATTCTTTGGTTTATGCCTCCTTTCCCTGGCTACCAGTGAACGCACAGTGATGCTTTGTGTTCAGTGATACGTCTTATCCTTAGTTGAAGGTCCTGGAAAATTATCTTCTTCATTTATAACTGGATCTTCTTACTCTTCCTTAATGTGTATATATCTTCTATTATACGCCCTCTTTTTTCTTGGGAAGTGAGTGGAGTACTTTTAATAAATAATATATCAGCTACTGAGATGGGGACAGATCTCCAGGGGCTGGACTTTAACCCTGATTCAATTCACCAGTCATCAACTGACCCCTCTTCTGAGCCAGACCCCAAGGCCTCTCTGAGTGTTCCCTAGGAAGAGATGTTAGATATTTTGAAATTATTAAATGCTCCTGCATTTCAAACTCAGCAAAGCCTTGTCAATAGTTGACGTGCTCTATTTTAGCACAATGACAAATCCCAAGTCCCCAAACTTGCATCATATAAAATATGAGAACATCCATGACTTCAACTTCACCTTCAGTTTCAACCTCTCTCCCAAATTCCAGACCCATATTTCCAATGGTGTTCTGGACATCTCTTTTTTTTAATATTCCAGAAGCACCCTAAACCTAACAGGTGCAAAACTGAACTCTGTGTTTCTACTCCACACTCCTGCAAATCTGTTTCTCTCTATACATTTTGTTTCAATTAATGGTATTACCGTCTGCTGAGTTCCCAAGCTCGAAACCTTGATGACGCTACACCATCCACCCAATCAGTCTCCACATGCTACAGAATAAGCTTCAGCATAATCTTCTGCACCTGACCTTTTCCCAGAGTCCCCACTGTCACTGTCTCAGCATAGGGCTTCTTATTCTCTCTACTGAACTATTGCGACAACTCCCTAAGTGCTCTTTCTGCCACCAGTTTTTTTTTTTCTTTTTCTTTCTGTCACACTACCACCAGTGTCATCTTCCTCATCACTTTCTATTTAAGGACATTCACTGGTCTCTCAGTGCCTATAAAATAAACACTACATTACTTAACGTAATGTACGAGGATTTGCGATCTAGCTCCAACTTTCTCTAGTCCAGCCTCACATCTTACTTTCTACTAGGACCCCTAGGGCTCAGCCATGCTAAATTTCTCATTCTTTCTAAAACAAGCTATGTGCTTTCATGACTTTATGCTTCTGCAATTGTTATTCCTTCTTCCAGAAATACTATTTACATGGTCTACTACTTCTGTACCTGGAAATTAATTTTTACTTTTCATGAATTAACTCTGTCAGCAATACTCCAGCCACTCACCCTACAATTAAATCTTTCTTCGCTTTTCTATTCTCCCCTTAGCTGTTTTTTAAAAAAATATTTTTCCTAGAAATTATCCAGATATATATATAAAATATTTGTTAACATGTTTATTTCTGCCCATCATTTTGAGCTAATTTAGGTCAAGCCCATATTTTAAAGAGCTGCAGTAAGAGGAACAATGTTGATCCTCATTAAATATGAATAAAGAAAGCATTGGAATATGAAAATGGACTAAGTAGCCAAACGTGGGATGATTTTTTGAAGTCTTCACTGAACTGCTTTATTACTGCAGGACCACTTATTTAATAGGTGTGAACTCCTTAAGGTATAGCATAGTAAAGAGAAAAGCAAAGGCCATTTTAGCTTACATTATCTTAGAAACTCTGGGATGCCTTCTACTCTTGGCCATTTCCTTTCAGTATTCTTCCTCTGCCCTCACCATAACAACTCTATCTTATAACCAGCAGCAAGAATATTCTTAGAAGATACAAAAGGAACAAGCCCAATCATGCATCTTTGCTCCCAACCTGGAGTAGCTTTCTCTAGTCTTATCCCACAATAGTGTCTTCTTGTGGGCTTTTTGCATCTTGTGATAAGTCTCACTTGCCCATAAGCACTGAATTTTTTATATGTAAGGTGCCAGACTGTATTTGCCCATGCTGGCTGCAGCATTACCTCCTGTCCTACTTGCTCTTCTACAGTGTGACCTCACCGCACCCCCAGCAAGATTTGCCACTCTCTTCCCTGTGAATCTGGGCAGAGTTTTGATTACTTGGACCAGTAGAGATGAGACAGCCTTGAGAAGATAGTGATTGATGAAGGCTCAAAGACAAGACTGGGGAAAAAGATATCCCTTATTATATAGTGGCAGAAAGTTTGGCAACATTGTTTTTGGTAATGTTCCTTGCAGTGTAATTGTTTTTTGCAATGACATGAAAAATAAAAATAAACCTAATGAGCTTGTGGATTTGGCTAAGAGGATTTTCAAGCAAAATATCAAAGTGCCCACTGAGTTATTTTAGGCATGTAAAATAAGATACATATAGATGAGCCAAAAAAGGAACTATTGCCTTTTAAATAAAAATTTACAGGAAAGAGAAAGGCATTCTCTCATAGCAAAAAATGTTCAAAAACCAAAATGGCCTCAAGGTGAAGATCAAATCCAGGGTGCTAAAATATAAAACTATCTCAGAGTAAACATGAAGCCAAGAGCATGGCTTTAAAACTCCTTATTAGGGCCTCAGAATTATATAAGCTTATGCTACATAGACTTTTTCAAATAGACAAAAGGCCTTCTAAGTTTTTTTTTTTTTTTTTTTTTTGAGACAGAGTTTCACTCTTGTTGCCCAGGCTAGAATGCAATGGTACAATCTTGGCTTACAGCAACTTCAGCCTCCCGGGTTCAAACCATTCTCCCTCAGCCTCCTGAGTAGCTAGGCTTACAGGCATGAGCCACCACACCCGGCTAATTCTGCATTTTTAGTAGAGATGGTGTTTCTCCATGTTGGTCAAGCTGGTCTCAAACTCCCGCCCTCAGGTGATCTGCCTGCCTCAGCCTCCCAAAGTGCTAGGATTACAGGCGTGAGGCACCGCACCCAGCCCCTTCTAAGTATCTTAAAGGAATTTCTTGCAAACCTCCTCTGTTAAACAATATGGTTTCTAAGATTCTTAAGGGACTTGTCTTACAGAAATCTCAAGGTAAAAAAGGGTTAATCTGAAAGAGATTTGTGAGGGTGGGGTTTAACTTAAAAAAGTGTGGAAAAAGATAATTAACACAGGAATCTCAAAAATATTTAACAGAATTGTACCAGTTTGGATAGAAAGGGGCACAGAAAACAGAAAGTAAACAGAGGTCTTTGAATCCCTAAGCTCTTATGGATAGAAAGCCGGCTGAGAAGGCTACGTAGTTGCAAACATGGAAATTTTTTTGTGGTAAAAGAAGCCAAGAGTCATGGAGGACAACTCCAGGGAGCAGGACTGAGCCCTACCTAAGAAACTGACATGTGCTTGACTGAATTTTTGAATTGGGATGGATCAGTGACTGCTGTGTGCCTTTCATTTCTCTCTTTTAGAATAGGAATATTATACTGATTATCATATGCCTTTCTCACCTGCATGTGTCCATGAATGAGAGGCACATAACTTGTCACTTTAATTCATATATCTGTACAGCAAGAACTATACTAGCAAAGTTGCACCAGAGAAGCCCTAAGGTCAACTGAACAAAACTTAGTTGACAAGATCTTGGACTTCGAACTGATGTCACAGTGGGATGAGACTTTGAAGGGCATGGGGAGAGTAACTGAGTTTTACTTGTGAAAGTGGATGTGCATTTTTTTTGTGATCAGAGGCAGACTGTAGCAGATTATATTTTTCAAAGACAACTGCAACAATATCTCACATCTCACAAGCACTTCTGCAATGTAATCTTGCCAATATTCTATCAAGAAGCAGTGCCTCCATCCCTTCCCTTGGATCCAGGTAGGCTTGCAACTGCTTTAGCAAATAGGGTAAAGGAGAAATAATGGCATATGTCTTCCAAGGCTGGGTGATAAAAAGTGATAAAGTTTCAACTTTGTGTACTGGAACACTTGCTTTTGGAGCCCTGGTCATGATATAAGAAGTCCAACTGCCCTGAAACCACTGTGAGAAAGTCCAGGTCTTAGGGAGAAACCGTATGTACATGCTCAGGTTGACTGCCCCATATAAGGTTGCAGATTACAGCTAGCATAGACTACTGGATATGTAAGTGAAGATATCTCCAGATGATTCTAGCCCTCAGCCAGTGAGATGTCCCAGCATAGGTGCCAGACATCATGAAAGAGAGCTAAACCAACACTATTGTACTCCATATGAATTCCCAGCTTGTGTGATCCATGCACATAATAAAGTATTTTTAAAAAAATATTTTAGATTTAATTTGTTATAGGCAATAGAAACTGGAACATATGGACATAGGTCAACTTAAAATCTTATCACTTAAAATACTGCTTAAGTCCCCCCCTTACCAAATATTGCAGATCAGAGAAAATGCAAAATTATACATATATGAATATATATGTATCTTGTACGTTATATATATATATATATATATATATTATTATGTGAACTAAAAGAAAGGAGAAGGTAAAATTCTGTAAAAGGGTAAGAATGTAGATCACTATTTATGAATGATCTATTATTAGATAAGAAAATATTAGAGGACAGTAATGTTATCCAGAAAACTAAGAGGAGTGAAATACTAACCTAAACAGGGTTGATTCACTGATGCTGGCACCTTAGGTGGTACAATTTTCTTTTAGGCTTTTAATAGTTTTCTGAAATTAAAACTTGTCAAAAGACTTTTGTTTGTGTCCAAGTGTGTTATGAAAGCCCAGAATAGCAAAATTTGTTCCTAAACTAAAGGCTGCTCTAGTGCTGCCTAATAAATCATAAAAACCAAGACTGGAAAGGAATCAAAGTATTCTTCAAGTATCTGAATTTCCGTCCTTGGAAAAAAGCTCCAGGATATTTATTTACAAATTCATAGATAAATATCTAGCCAGGCACCCAACAGTTACTTCATGTCTGGCATCCAATTAAAAAACTGATTAAACATCCAAAGAAGCATAAAAATATGCCTCCATAATGAAAAAAATCCAGTTAATTTAAACTAACTCAGAAAAGAACAAAGTTATGTTAGACTAGCAGAAAAGAATGTTTAAACAGTGAAACAGTTCTTATAAATTATTTCCATATGTTTAAAAAGTTTAAATTGAGATGTGGAAATATTAAAAGATCAAAGTGAACTTCTAGAGATGAAATTATGATGTCTAAAATAAAAATAACTACATTAGATGAATAAATAGTATATTAAACTTTGCAGGGAAAATTTAGTAAACAATTTAGCAAAGACACTATTCAAAATGAAATCACAGAGAAAAAGGATTGTTAAAATTAAATTACGGGACAAGTTCAAGCAGTCTACATTTATTTAAATGGAGTCCCTGAAAGATGAAGAAAGAAGAAAAAATATTTGAAGAATAATACCAAATTTTTTTCTGAGTTTGACGACTATAGGACCACAAAGATAAGGCTCAATAAACCCTGAGCACAATAAACATGAAGAAATTACATCAAAGACAATCATAATCAAATTGGACAAAACCAGTACTAACAATGTAAAGCAATCCATGGTAGAAGGGAGACACTTTATGCACAAAGAAACAAAGACAAGGATGACAGCAGGGTTTCTCATTGGAATTAATTCAAGGCAGAAGGGAGTGGAGCAGCACTTTAAAGCTGCAAAAGGAAAAACTGTACCTAAAATTCTATATTCAGGAAAAGTGTTTCCAAAAAAAAAAAAAGCAAAATAAAACACTTACAAAGCTGAAAGAATATATCAGCAGCAGATTTGTACTACAAGAAATGTTAAAGGAAGGAAGTCCTTTAAGGCAAAGGAAAATGAAACTAGATTGAAATCTTGATCTACACAAAAGAAGGAAGGCCATTGGAAATGGTATATACGTAAGTAAATATATAAACTTTTTTTCTTATTATTTAAGTTTCTTTAACAAATAATCGATTCCTTAAACCAAAATCATAATAATGATATGGGATTTACAACGTGTAAAATTAAAATGTATGGCACCATCATCACAAAGAATGAGAGGGGAAAAATCTAAGTATATAAATCTAATACTTATATATTATATACAATGACACTGTATAATATCATTTGAAGATAGAATGTGATTAAAGATATGTATTATGAACCTTAAAACAAGCACTAATGTAACAAAACAATGACACAGCTAGTGAGCCCAAAGTGACATAGAATAGAGTTACAAAAAAAACAAACACTTAATTAATCCAAAAGAAGACATAAAAAGTAGAGAAAGGGAACAGCAACAACAAAAAACCAAGATGGCACAAGGAGAAAAAATAACAACATGATATATTTTTAAACCTAACAATACAATCACATTAAATATAAGTGGTATAAACCAAAGGTCAGCAAATTAAGCTCTATGGGCCAAATCTGGCCTGTAGTCTGATTTTGTATGGCCCTTGACTAAGAATGGTCTTGCCGTTTTTAATGAGCCATTAAGAAGGAGGAGAAGGAAGAGAAAGGAGGAGAAGGAGGAGGGAAGAAGAGGTAGGAGGAGCTGGAAAAGGTAACGATCATATAGACTTGGTCTACAAAGACTAAAATATTTACTCTCTGGTCCTTTACAGAAAAAGTTTGCCAACTCTTGGTCTAAACATGCCAGTTAAAAGGGAAAGATTATTATATTACATATAAAAGCAAAGCTCAACTATATGCTGCCTACAATAAAGACACTTTAAACACAAAAAGAGTAAAAGTAAAAGGATGGGAAAATGTACTACTGATCAACACTAATTAATGCTATCAATGCTTACGCTAATCAAAAGAAAGTGTTGTGGTTATATTAGTATTAGATATCAGGGCAAAAAATACTACCAACAATAAAGAAGGTCATTTTGTAATTGTAAAGAGAATAACTCATCAAGAAGGCATAATAATCCTAAATACTTATGCACTTAATATGGTTTCAAAATGTGTAAAACAAAAAATGATAGAACTACAAGGAACTAAATAAACTAGTCCATAATTACAATCAGAGATTTTAATATCCATCTGTCAATAATGAATAAAACAACCAAGAGTATAGAAGACTTGAACAACACCATTAACCAACTTGACCCAACTGACATTGATAGAACATTCCACTCAGCAACAATAAAATAAACAACCTCTTCAGGAAAATACAGAACATTTACTAACATAGATCAAAATCTGGGCCATTAAGCAAGTCTTGATATATTTAAAATTTTAAAGATTTCAAGGTTCTTTGACTACAGTAGAATTAAATTCAAAATCAGTAACAGAAGGATATTGAGAAAATTCCCAAATATTTGGAAACTAAATGACATATTGAGTCAAAGAGGAAACAAAAAGAAATAAAAGGTATTTTGAACTGAATGAAAAGAAAAACACAAATCAAATTTGGGGACACAGCTAAAGCAGTACTTGAGTGAAATTTACAGCACTCAATGCCTATATTATAAAATAGACAAAGGCTCAAATTAATGGGTCTTAGTTTTTGTCTTAAGAAATTAGAAAAAGAGCAAATTAAACTCATATTAAACAGAAGAAAAGAAATAATAAATATCAGAATGCATATTAGGCTGTTCTTGTGTTGCTACAAGGAAATACCTGTGACTGGGTAATTTATAAAGAAAAGAGATTTAATGGGCTCATGGTTCTGCAGAATGTGCAGGAAGTACACTGCTGGGTTTCTGCTTGGCTTCTGATGAGGCATCAGGAAGTTTATAATCATGGCAGAAGGCAAAGGGGGAGGGAGAACATCACATAGTGAAGGCAAGAGCAAGAAAGGATGGGGGAGGTGCCACATACTTTTGCACAACAGGTCTCATGTGAACTCAGAGCAAGAGCCCACTTATCACTAAGAGGATAGCACAAGCCATTCATGAAGGATCTGCCCCCATGATCCAAACACCTCCCACCAGGCCCATTTCACCACCTCCAGCACTCAGAATTACTTTTCAACATGAGATTTGGGTGGAGACAAATATCCAAACTATATCTGAGTGGAAGTCAAGGAATGAGAAATCAGAGAAACCAAAATAGAAATTTAATGAAACTTCTAACCAGACTAATCAGGAAACAAAGAGTGAAGAACCAAATTAGCAATATCAGAAATAACAGAAATGGTATTTTTATATATCCTACAGATATTAAAATGATAATGAGGGCAATGTTATGCCTATAAATTCAACAACTTACAAGAAATCAACAATTTCCTTGAAAGACACAAACTACTGAAGATCACTGAATGAGAAGTAGCCTGATTAGCGCTATATCTATTGAAGAAAATCAATTTGCAGTTAAATAAATTTCCTTTCAATAAATAAAATTTCAGACCCAGATGGCTTTATCTATGAATTGTACCAAATACTTTCAGAAAATGGAATAGGAGGAGATTCTATCTCCCAACCCATTCTGTGAAGGCAGCAACACCCTGATTCCAAAACTAGACAAAGACATTACAAAAAAAGAAAACTACAGACCAAACTTCCTTGTGAACATCAACACAAAAATTCTAAAGAAAATTTCAGCAAACTGAATTCAACAACATATAAAAAATAATACATCATGACCAAGTGAGGTTTGTCCCAGGGATGTAAAGGTTAGTTTAACATTTTAAATCAATATGATTTAACATATTAACTCATAAAGAAAAACTCATGAGATCACTTCAATCAATGTAGTAATTGACAAAATTCAACATCCATTCATGATTTTTAAAAAAAGTCTTAGCAAACTGGCAAAAAAAAGAGAACTTCTTCAATCCATAATGGCATCTATGAAAAACCTACACCTAACATCACACTTAATAGAGAAATACTGGATGCTTACATTCATAAAATTAGGAGCGTGGCATGGTTATTTGCTCTTGGCACTTCTGTTCAACATTGTTCTGGAAGTTCTAGCCATTGCAATATGAGAAGAAAAAGAAATAAAAACACCCGTGTTGGAAAGGAAGAGGTAATACAGTTTTTATTTGCAGATGATATGGTTCACTATGTAGAAAATACAATGGAATATGCAACTAGAGCTAATTAAAAGTCTTTCAAAATATCCTTTGCAATAGTACAAGAATATTAAATATTTAGATGTAAATGTAACTAGTGACATCAATAACTATACATTAAAAACTATAATACAATATTGAGAGAAATTAAAAACCTAAATATACAGAGAGATAATATCCCGTTTATGGGCCAAACAACTTAATATTTTTATGATGTTAGTTTTCAGCAAATTGATAATTCAATTCTGATGAAATCCCAGTGAGCTGGTTCTAAAAATCTTAAGGAAATGCAAGGACCTACAATATCCAAAACAACATGAATAAAGAGACAGAGAGTGAGATAATGAATACCACCTTATTTAAAAACTTATTACTAATCTACAGTAATCTAGACACTTTTGTATTGATGCCAAGATGGACAAATAGAAAAATGAAAATGAATAGATAATTCAGAACAAATTCACATGTATATGGACACCTGACTTTCAAAAAAGGTGCAAAGACAATTCAGCAGAGAAAGGACTTTCAACAAAAGATGAAAATATTTTAGTCTTTTCAACAAAAGTTGCTGAAGTAATTATTTACCTATATGTCCCCCCTGCAAAAAGATAAACTTCAATTCATACCTTGCACCATTTTAAAAAATTGACTCAAAATGGTTCATTGACCTAAAAAATTATTTTAAAACTGTGTGAGGCTCCAGAATTGTGTACAATGCTCTCCTCCGGTGCTAATCCCAGCAGAAGAACTCAGTTGTTCTAGTTTGGAATTAATTTGTTATGGGAAGTCAGGGACCCAGAATGGAGGGACTGGCTGAAGCCATGGCAGAAGAACATAAATTGTGAAGATTTCATGGACATTTATTAGTTCCCCAAATTAATACTCTTTTGATTTCCTATGCCTGTCTTTAATCTCTTAATCTTGTCATCTTCGTAAGCTGAGGACATATGTTGCCTCAGGACCCTGTGATGATTGCGTTAACTGCACAAATTGTTCATAAAGCATGTGTGTTTAAACAATATGAAATCTGGGCACCTTGACAAAGGAACAGGATAATAGTGATATTCACGGAATAAGGGAGATAACCATCAGGTCTGACTGCCTGAGAGCTGGGCAGAACAGAGCCATATTTCTCTTCTTACAAAAGCGAATAGGAGAAATATCACTGAACTCTTTTTCTCAGCAAAGAGCAGCCCTGAGAAAGAGACTGCGTTTCTAGGAGGAGGTCTCTAAAATGACTGCTCTGGGAATGTGTCTTACACAGTTGCAGATAAGGGATGAAATAAGCCCCAGTCTCCCGTAGTGCTCCCAGGCCTATTAGGATGAGGAAATTCCCGCCTAGTAAATTTTAGTCAGACCAGTTGTCTGCTCTCAAACCCTGTCTCCTGATAACATGTTACCAATGAGAGTGGCCAAAACTTCATTAGCAATTTTAATTTTACCCTGGTGCTCTGCCCCCATTTGCCTTGTGATATTTTATTGCCTTGTGATATTTATTGCCTTGTGAAACATGTGATCTCTGTGACCCACACCCTATTCGTACACTCCCTCCCATTTGAAAATCACTGATAAAAACTTACTAGTTTTGCAGCTTAGGGGGCATCACGGAACCTGCCAAAATGTGATGTCTCCCCCGGACACCCAGCTTTAAAATTTCTCTCTTTTGTACTCTTTCACTTTATTTCTCAGACTGGCTGACACTTACAGAAAATAGAAAAGAACCTATGTTGATTTATCGGGGGTGGTTCCCCTGATATTAATTGTCATTAATTGTTATCCCTATATAATGTGTTCATAAAAATGAAGTGTATGCATTTTAATTGGTATATGCCCATGAAAGAATGGAAGAAGGTGAACAAAAACTAAACGTAACTAATAGTCTGGTTTAACCTTACAAGATCCAATTTTCAAACAAATGGCCAGTTGAGTAAAGAGAATGAAAGGACAAGCCACAGACTGGAAGAAAATATTTGCAAAACATGTAACTAACAAAGGACTTGTATCCAGAATATGTAAAGATCTCCCAAAATTGAGTAAGAAATGTTAAACAATTTATTTAATGGGCAAACAAGTCAAATACACACTTCATTAAAGAAGACACATGATTATCAAATATGTATACAAAAAGATGCTCCACATCATTAGACTAGAGAAATGCACATTAAAACAACAACAGGCACTATACACATGTTAGAATGACTAAAACTAAAAAGACTGATTATACCAAAAGCTGGTGAGGATGTGGAGGGACAGAAATTTTCAGTCACTGCTGGTGGGGATGTAAAATGGTACTTTAGAAAAAAGTTTGGCAGTTTTTTAAAAAATTAAATATATGCTTACCATAATATGACCCAGCCATTTCACACCTAAGAATTTACCCAAGTTGAATGAAAACATATGTTCACACAAAGGCTTGTACATGAAGATTCATAGCAGTTTTATTTGTAGTGGTTAAGAATTGGAAACAATCCAAATATCCATCAACATGTAACTGGATAAACAAGGTGCAGTATATCTACACATTGAAATATTAGTAACAATAAGGAATGAACTCTTAACACACACAATGACATGGATGGATTTCAAATAATTACACTGAGTGAAAGAAGCCAGATAAAGAAAAAGAGTTAAAGGTGCACAGAGGTAATTTTGGAGGGATGATGAATATATTTATTATCTTGATTTGTGGCTCTGGTTTTATGAGTATATACATATGTCAAAACTTATCAAATCATACACTCACTTTAAATGTGTAATCTATTATATATCCATTATACCTAAGTAAAACTACTTAAAAGATTAAAATATAAAAAAAGTATAAAAATACATATAATTTGTACCACTCTGAGGTCCCTTATTTAAAAAAAAAAAATTGAAAAGGCAGGCTGTGAAACATAAGTTTCTTTCTATAAGGTGAAAGAAGGCAACAGAAAACCTTGGTCTGTGAGGATCCTGCTAGGAGCAGAGATGATTCTCAATATGACAGACATGTGGAGTTAATTAATGCTTTTTCTCTTCTCCTGTCATTTGATTCAAATGGAGTTTAAAGAGTCTCTTGGAAATAACAATTGGAACCATACCCAAAGTAGGTAAGACATCATCAGAGATATCCAATGCTTACCTTTGGGAATTCCCAACAGAAGTGAGATGCAGGGAGGGATGAGGGGACCATGAGAGAGGGACTGTCACAGTCAATCAGACACAGCTTCAGAACTGAAAGAAGGAGGGGACTGATGGCTCCAGATGCAACTTGCAGCTGTCATGGGAAGCCAGCCCAGACCAGCCACCATGATGCTGTGTGCGCCCTGAAGGAGAAAGGGGGCAGTGTGTGTGAACTGAAAGGACTTATTCACAGAACTTGGTAACACTTTGGGATCTGAGCCACCCAGCTGGGACACACTGTTGGTCTAAATTGCAGCACCCTCCCCAATGAGTGTAACAGTTCACCTCCTTATAGACTATGGAGCAGCCATGGCACTATGAGCACCCAGGACATCCTCTGCCTTCTGTGAATCTCCTGCAGGGCCATCTCAGGGTGGAGCAAAGAGAATTCATCCCAGCTCAATGAGATGAACAGCAATGGCTTGCGCTGCACAGCAATGAAAAGGCTCAAGGACAAGAAGACAGCTGTGTCCATGAGCCCTAACAACAGGGGTCCAAGCAATAACCCTGTGCTCAACCCTGCGTCCCACCACCAAAGCCCTTGCTTGAGAAAAGTGTAGGGAAAAGTGATATTCCCCACTGTATTAGTCTGTTCTCACACTGCTAATAAAGACATACCTGAGACTGGGTAATTTATAAAGGAAAGAGGTCTCATGGCAGAAGGCAAAGGAAGAGCAAAGGGACATCCTACATGGTGGCAGGCAAGAGAGAGAGCTTGTGCAGGGGAACTCCTCTTTATAAAATAATCAGATCTCATGAGACTTACTCACTATCATGAGAACAGCACAGGAAAAACCCACCCCCAGGATTCAATTACCTCGCACCGAGTCCCTTCCATGACACGTGTGGATTATTACAATTAAAGGTGAGATTTTGGTGAGGACACAGAGCCAAATCATATCACCCTCTTTCCTTCATAAAAGCAGTACTGACCAAGGTCCCTTAAGAGTGATCTACTCAGAGGTGGCAGTGACAGATTTGCAACTCTGCAGCATTAAGAGCACAGGGTTCTGCAACAAGAAGCCATGGCGTGAACAGTCAGGCAAGGAACCACTCTTATCAGCAGCTCAGGAGTCCCTGCCAGGCTGGTATGACAGCAAGGAACAACGGGGAACAAGCCTTGATGCCTTTAAGGCAACCTCGGCAGAATTTCCAGAAACACCTGGAGGCAGGAAACTGCATATCTATTCATGCACTTTATATACAAATATATGGTGACTATTAAAGTTTAAGTTTTATTGTTAATATGATGCATTTCTACTCATAGGCTGGGAAATAACTGAAACTATCCTAAATTAGTATCTCAGTGAATAGGAGTATATTTTTCTCCTGTAGGAGAAAAGGAGAAGTAGAAACAAACAACAACAATAACAACAAAATCCCTCTCAATATGGTGGTCCATAATCACAGATGTGTGCCCAAAGATCACAACAATTCAGACTGATCTCCTACAGTGATAATTCTGAGAAATGATAATAACATATTCTAGACCCTGTTACAATGTAATAAAAAGATCAAAGAAAACAGCTCTGTTGAGACAAAAGTAGACACTAAAATTTCTCAGACGTTCTCATTATGACTTTTAAAACATGCTTTTCTATTGGGTATTGAATGTGTAAATGAACCTGTGCTTTCCAGTTAGTAAAAGTTCTACAGTATATGGATATCAGTGACCATAGAGAGCCCTACTTCTCTTCATAGCAGAATAAAAATAAACAGAATAAAACTACCACAAAGAATTTAGCAGGAAAAGCGACTGATGGAAAGAGACATAAAGTCCTGAAGTTGTTGTCTAAGTGACATAAATTCCTTACTGCTCTGAAGCACCTGTCATGAAAGGCAGAACCATCTCCAGGCAGCCTGACAGTTCAAAGAAACATAAACAACAAAAAATTGGCCCTGTGACACATTGATTTTGTGCTTCCTCTTTTATCCCTCAGGCTAAGTATTTTTGAATACCCATTTGATATGCTAACTAATGAAAGCAGAGTCCATTCTTTCCATAAATAAATGATTTCGTTAAGGATTCAAATCAGACATGGCAGAATCTCCCCATTTGCTGATTGCTAATGTATTTTAGCCATGACATACATTCTTACATGTTCCAATTCAGCAAAGTCTCTTTCTTATGGATGGAGATGCCAGATTTGGATGGCGTATGTTTAATCCAGCCAAGGGAACATATTTCCTCCCTGAAACACGGCCCTGACAGCAAGGCAAAGTGTGATGAAGTTGTGTCACAAATAGGTGCGGCTCAATCCATCTGGCAAGGGGGAGTCTGTGCTGCCTAATTAAGAAAACGCAATGATCTGATCTCATCAAACATCCATTTACAGTTTGGATAAGTGAAGTTATCTCGTTAGATTTCTGCAAATGATTGTGAGCTGGTGTCCCTAACAAAACCCACAGGGCTTGGGGTGTGGACTTAGAGATGATGAGATTTATACGCATTTAGGTCAGCAACGCATATTGTGGCAAAGGGACGCCACACGACTTTCTGAAGATTCTTGGCCAGTAACTTGCGAAACACTGATCTGATTTGCTTGGAAATTTTTTAAATAATTGGCTCCTGCTGGCTGAGGCCCCATGCCAACACCGTATGGTAATTCACTTGTGACATTCCTAGAAGAGAGAATCTGCCGGAAGAGCTGCAGTAATATGTTTAGGGAATAATCATGCCACCCTCCGAATAGGATGCATAAAGGGAAGCAAACAGCAGGAGGCCAGCAGAGAGGCCTCTGGGTTTCCAGGGGAAAGATTCTCAATTTAAATGGAAATTTTGTAACTCTTCCTCGTCTTCTCCCTTTCCAGGCTCTGAGTAAGACACTGGCTGGGACTGTTTCAAGACCAAGTATACAATCTTAGAAACGATTATTTAGGTCTCCTGGATTTGCTATTTATTGACCAAGGCTCTGGAGACAATGATAGTGACTTTGCAAAGAATCTACTTGAATCAACAATTTCTGGGCCTTTGTAGATGTCATTTGATGCTTAGGAAGCTTTTCAAGAAATACCAGCAGCCTTTAGGAAATAAAGGAAAGTACCAGGGTAGCGCAACTTCTCTGAAAATAGTTAAGGATTTTATTGTAGCTCATATCTAGAGTAAAGGAACTTAAAGAGAATGTCTGATAGGTACTAAGTGCATAAGAAAGCAAACAGTGAAGCTATGGTTTGCCTCCTAAAAGAAGAAAAAAGAAGGAAGAAAAGGAAGGAGAGGAGGAGTGAAGAAAAGAGAAAGGAAACACAAGAGGGAGAGAGGGAAAAGCAAGTTTCAAGGGAAGAGGTAAGAAGAAAGGCAAAGTCAGAAACTCTGAGCAACAGGAGGGTCCCACAGGCAGCAAGGTTGACCATTTGTCAATATTTTATCAAAACATTTTCCTCCTGAAAAATAAGTTAGAAAAATAGCTCTATCTTCTCTTTGTCACCTAGCTAGCAATCCCAAATGGAGATGGCATTCTTCGGTAATTGATACACCAAGGAAGACATAAAGGGCACAGTAGAGGCATTTGGAAGTGAACACTGGTCTGGATACTCCATTGTATGAACAAGGCATTCGTGCCAGTTATTTTAAACAACCCAGTGCTGGATGCTTATTTTCAAATCCCATCTCGGATTTTCCCATCTGCAAGGATGCAGAAAGACAGCATCAGTATCTAGTGGTCTAAAGACAAGAAAAGCAAGGTAGAATCCCAAATCTAGGCAATGTCAACTAAAATAACCCACTTTAACAATGTTCTAAATGCCTACACTGGTGACCCTGTCTCCAAGCATGCTGGAAGATTAATACAAGGAGAAAGGAGGAGATAGTGAATGGGATTCTTGCCAACGCTGACAAGAGTTGAGGGTTGAGGGGACCAACCAGCACTGGCTGTGACCACCCAATTGTAAGGGGATACAATAAACTCCATCATCAATATTTAAGGAATCTGACCAATTTGAAGGAACGGGTAAGCACAGTGCCAGGGGCTTCTAGGCAGGGACAATTCTGGTGGAAGCAATTAACAGTGACATGGATTCTGTCTGAGTTACGGTAGATATTGGGTGAAAACTCAGTGACTAGGATTCAGGTTCAAGATTACTGAGCTGGGATCAGAGCTGGGGTCCAAGACAAGGCACTTGGGAGGAAACTGTGTCCATGCATGGTGATATGAAAGAAGAATCTAGAGCTGGTTGCTTATTCAGCACCTGGGGCTCTGAACATTCTTTGTTGAACCCAGGTGCTCTGACCTGAAAAACAGAAGGCAACAGATTTATATCAAACCTTTCCTGCCTCTCTTCACCCCTGGAGGAAGGGAGTTCTCAATACAACATTAATGTTGGTTCTCCTTGAATCAAGAACTGGACAAGCTGACTGCACAGGGAGCAGGTTATTATTGCTGCCAATGACTATGCTGAGTCAGACAAGGAAGTGCATAAGAATCTACATGGCAGGAGTCTCCAAATTCCTCCAATTTACTTCTTATAGAGATAAAAAAAATACACACACACACACACAAACACACCCCACAGGACCTGTAGCATAAACTTGGCAGGCTTTTACAATTTATTTATGAATACAGTTGCATGAGAAGTATTACAAAAGTATAAAAATCAGATCATGTTCTATGATATACTTAAGGATAGAATATAATGACACAAAATTTATTCTGTCCCAGAAATCCAAGATATACAGAAGCAATACCAAAAGATCACCAGGATAAAGCTATCCTGCAATGTCATTAATTAAGCCAAGAATATGTATTTGTTGACCATTACTATGTGTAAGAGATAGTGCCAGCTTCTGTGGAAGATTTGAGAATACATAAGATGGGGTTCCTACACTCAAGGGACTTTTAAACCAATGACCAGGGTAGAGGAGCCTGGGGAGGAGCTCACACATATTAAGCACTGCAGACTCTCCTGTGCCCCTTGGAACTTTTGTGCTCAGGCTAGAACCACAGAAGACCACTCTGCCCATATGTGTAGCAGGAGAGCAGTGCAGGGGAATAACCCCACGGAAGCACCCCTCAGCCAATGACTTCCAGAAGTGATATCTACATACCCTAGTTCCCTTGCCCCTCAGGTGGGATAATTCTGAGGCAGGCATTTTGTACCACTTCTGAGTTTCCTCATGGGGCTAAGCTTCGGTCAACTACTGTGGTAGTAGCTTAATAACTCAGCCTTTGCTCCCCTTTCTCCACTCTACTACTGGTATTCCCCGCACTTCCCAAGTAAATGACTTGCACTTAAATCTTTATTTCAAAAAACAACAAAAGAAGCTTCTGGGGGAATCTAAATCAAGGCAAGCACCTACTGTGTGCTGTGTACCATATTGTCATATACATTCATTATCTCATTCAGTCCCTTTAGCAATTGGACCAAAATATTGTTATCCCATTGCACCACTTAACGGCTGAAGATTCTGCATTAGTTCTCTATCATGCTCAGATATGAGGGGAAAAAAGCTGTGACAGAGTGTAGGGCACACAAATTGGGACAGTCTTCTGACCCCATATTCTTTCTCTAGTGGCTATTACAAAGCTGTCAGTCCCTCCTTTTTGGAACCTGATTTTCATCTATCTCTAAAATGAGGTTTTAAAAGGGACTGCCTTTTAAACTTAAGTTGCACAAATGAGGGTCTCTCTGGATACTTTTACAATTAGAACCAAGAAAAGCAAGCCTCTTCCTCTGTAATCGTGAAGCGGTAAAAGAAGAGTGTCTAGGAGCCCTATGGCCACATCTCCAGGCTCGTGGAGAAAGTTCTTCAGTGGGGAGAATGGAACTAACACAGAAAGAAAAGCAGAAGTAGCAGGTGGAGAGAAAGAAGAGAGATTCTCAGTGTCACTTGTCCCTGGAGCCAGACTGGCCCTTGCCCTTCCTTCACATTCATTACAAGCCAATGATGTTTCTTTTTGAATGCAAGTGAGATAAAGTTGGATTCCTGCCACTTGCAATAGAAAGAGCTCTGCCTAGCGCACACAACATGGCAGAGACCACTGACTGGCTTGCTCAGCATTTATCCCAACACGTTTTAGAAGGCAGAGCTTGGAAATCAAATAATACATTTCTCAGGATCTCTTGCAGGTGGAGCTCTGAATATGTCTTAGATTCTATAAATCATATAAGCTCATGTGAGCCTCTGTTTCAGAACTAAGTCCAACAGGAAGAAAGACAGGGTACAAAGCATTCTGTTTGGGGTGCTGATTAAGTAGAGGTGAAGTTTTCTGGAGTCAGCAGTTTCCTAATTGAGGAGATATTTCCTGATTTGACAGCTTTCTGCACTGGGAGGGGGGAGGGGGGCAGCCTTCCTGATCATGCCAGTAGCTGAGTGCTTCTGAGAGTTGACAGTTATTCCTTCTAATAATTTTGCAGTATGCAGTTCCCTGTATTAAAACCTTTCGTGTTACACAGAGTGAATTCTGTGATCCATAACTGAAGTCTGATGGAGGTATGCATGGTCCTTCATAACCTCTTGCTGTCTACTGCTTATTCTCTTGCCCTATCTCCTTCTCCCCCACCATGTTCACTGAATGACTTGGTGTTTTGCAAACTGATCCATGTAGCGATGTCCGTTGGATTGCAGAAATGTGGGTCTAACATTTGGGAGAGAATCCAGGCTACAGTGATTTAGGAATCAGCTATATAGAGTGATAAAACAGTTGGTGTGGATGGACTTTGGAGAGAGGAAGTAAGAAAGGATGAGATCACTGAAAACTGAACTTCAGAGAATGCCTGCATTGAAGGCATAGAAAGACAGAAGGAGCAGGTGAAGAGCCCCCCAAAGCAATGATCAGAAATGCCAGAGGAGCCATTGTCACAGAAGCCAGGGCAGAGAAGGATTCGTATTAATGTTGCAAAGACAGAAGGGGAGCAGAGAACTAGAGAGGGCATCCTCCGTGTCGGGTAGATTTCTGATGACATTCCTGATAGAGTGGGAGAGATGGAAGCCCAAACATAAGGCATTAAGAAATGGATAAAGAGGAAGAAGGGGTAAATAATGAAATGAAGGGAGAAAGACTGACAGTGTTGCCACGTAGTTAATTACGAACAGATGCCCTCCACAAACACCCCCTGCCAGCATTCCTACCTCTGTAGATGGAGTTCCTATGATAACAATTTCAGTACATTTGAGATGTGCAAGAGAAAATAGACAAAGAATAGAAAAAGGCAAGTAAATAGAGAGAAGGAGGGAAGGAAGTTCAGATGATGCCCAGTTCTATTCCCTACTTCTAGGCTCAAGTCCTTTCAGGCCCTGCTGCCCTTCCTCATCACAGAAGGACTCCCAGTGCCAAAATGTTGCTCACTCCTAGGAATGCCACAATTGCTGTGTTGACTCTTATGTGTTGGTGCCTGAAAGACCACTCCTTTGTGGATGAAATGGTTTCCCCTGAACAAGATGACCCTGGAGTCAATCACAGAGAAGAGACAGGTTAGACAGGAACTAGCATTCAGGGGATGGGGCTCAGAAACCTCAGTCTCTGTCTCAATCTCATACCCAAGCTTGAGTCTTCAGAGTCAGGGCCCCAAACCTGTGTTCCTGGTATGAGCACAGATTGGAGATGGTCTGTGCTGCATGGAGGCAGAAAGATACCCTGTAGTGAACCAGAAGCTGGCGTTGTCCTTGTCCCTGGAGCCAGACTGGCCCTTGCCCTTCCTTCACATTAATTACAAGCCAATGATGCTTCCTTCACGTTCGTTACAAGCCAATGGGATTGGGGGGTGCATATAGCCTTTACTGTCAGTTTCTCCTCTGTTGCCCCAGCCTTGTCTCTGTCATGCAGGGATGCTCTAGTGAAGGACTCTGTGTCAATTCTTGGGCCACTGTGAAAAGGTTATAAATCCTCCCAGAGGCCAGAGCAGAAAACCTTGATCTCAGTGGGTCTCTGATTCTGGGACTACCCCCTACTCAGATCTCAGTCAAGGCAGTTTCTGATGATCACAACATTTCCCTTCCCCAGGGTTAGATTTTATTCTCACCCCTCTCAAGGGGCTGTTTGGGGGGGAAAAAAAATCTCCATCGTGCATGCATGGGTGACAGAGTAACTCCACCTTCTATCCATTTACCATTTCACTCAATTATTCGTTCAACATACATATTTTTGACCATGGTCTATGTTTGAGGCATTGTGCTAGGCATTGTGACATAATGACAACAAATCACTGTTCTTCCTCTCAATAAGTTTGCAATGTAGTGATTTTCTACTCTGTGAGAATAGGATGACTATAGTAACCCCATCTGTGCTTCCAAAACCTTTCTTCACAAAGTTGACCATTCAAAATTGCAATGATGGGAACGGGCAGGCACCTGCAAGAGATAGGCTGTCAGCCCGACCACGAACATCGTTTCCATCTCCGCAGAGCATATGAACACTGGCTTTGTGGTCATTCGGGCATGCCCCATTCCCCACCCCATACCTTCCTTATCAAGGTAGGCTGCACTCACTGTGGTTCACTAGGAAAGGATGTTTAAAAATTTCCTGAGCCAGAGACTATTCCTACGGGGAAAGAAAAATGAGAGGAGATAACCCAGAACCAGAGAACTGACATGTTTGACACACAGAAAACTTTAAAAGATGTGAGCTGGAACAGAGGTAACTACTGAGTGGAAGATGAGACCTGTGAAGGGAACTCAAGTTTAGCTTTGAGGAAAGGAAGGATGCATCTCTCCTGGGGACAAGAAAGAAGGGAAGAGGAAGAAGGACATCCTGACACATTCTGATTAGAAGAATAGAGACATTGCAACAATTCAGATACAAAGGGATAGTAGATACTTCTATCTTTTGACTGTCTAAACTCTATCTTTCTAGTTGGGAAACTTCCCTATGTGCATAGTGTTAGTGTGATGCAGTGTCCACCTCTCCTCAAGAGGCAAAGGGGTCCTTGCTGCATTCCACTAGCCCCCAGGAAGCAGGGCATGGCCGACGACTTACATTCAATCAGTAGCTCCCTTCAGGTATTTCAAAGTGGTGAATATAATCCAAAAGTCAGGGGGCATGTATTCATTACTTAGGCTTCATAACAAATACCCCAAAACTTAGTGACTTAAAACAACAAATATTTATTTTCTGTTTCTTTGGGTTGGGAATTTGTGGGCAGCTTAGCAGGGTAGTTCTTACTTGAGGCCTCTTATGGGTGGCAGTCAAGATGTCAGCTGGGCCTGCAGTCATCTAAAGTCTTGACTAGGGCTGAGAGTCACCTCCAAGCTGGTTCAATTTCATGACCATGAACAGAAGGCCACAGTTTGCCCTTGGCTGTTGGAGAAAGCCTCAGTTCCTCTCCAGAAAGACCTCTCTACAGGGTTTCTTGAGTGACCTTATGACATAGCAGCTGGTTTTCCCCAGATCAAATGATCTGAGAAAGTGAAAGGCAGAAACCACAATGTCTTTTATAACCTAGTCTTGATTCACACAATGTCCCACTACACTAAATACACAGGAAAGCCCCATCTAATGCAGACAGGGAGTACTCAGGGTATGAGAACAGGAAGATGAAGACACTCAGAGGCCATGTTGGGGGCCACATTCACTCATTGCCAGTCAGCTTTTCAGCACCCGTATCCTGCTGTAGAGTCAGGGGCAGCAGCTATGAGAGCATCTGGCCAGATTCCTCCTGCAACTCTGCCTCCAGACCCCCTTTGGATCCTGCTTATTTCCCCAGCTTGCTCCTTCCATCTCTTGTGGATTCTATTGGCTTCCACATCTGTAAAAAATCCTTATTTTGCTAAAGGCAACAAGGCTAGTTTCTGTTGTTTGCAATCAATAATCCTGACTGGGACAGATGATGTTGATCTCTAGGAAGTTGTTGGTGAGCTCACGTGATGACAGCAAGGGAGAAGACAAAGTGATGTCAGAGAATCAAAGAGTGAAGTTCAAGAAAGGATGCCATGAGGGACACGGGCTGGAGCATCCAATAGAAAACTATAGGAATCGCTGAGCAGCTGTGAGAACCAAGAAATTTATGTAAGACCCAGTTGAGGGATCAGTGCAAAACAGGTTGTTCTTTTCTTTTTTAAAAACTTAATGTAACCAAACACTCCCTTCTTTTAGTATAGAACTCATTGGGTCACTGAAATATATTCAGACTACAGAACTATAGTCCAGCATCGAATACACCTGCAACACTCATGTAACCTTGCATTTCCTTACCTGTCCAACAGGGAAACTAGTACTGGCCTGCCTACCTTCAACTCTTGAATCATTTTGCTTTTACTTTACCCCAGGATATGTAGGACTTAGATAATTAGTGGGTGGACATCTGATTTATTGATGCTGGGCAAAGAGGGGCACTCAAGCAATATATGCAATGCCAAGTGAGATGTTGAGGGAAGCTCAGCTTTCTTAGAAAGCTTCCCCATGCACAGCTGTGATCTAGGTTCATCAGAAGATGCTGAGACCTCACAAGAAGGGAAGATGAGACTGCTAAGGCTGAACTGGAGGCAAGGATTGTATCAGTAGACTCCTTCCCCTTCCTTTCATGATATGATCCTGCTGTGGTTGAAAGTATGTTTCCTTCCAAAATGTAAATGTTGAAACCTAATCACCAAGGTGATGGTATTAGAGTAACTCAGAGAATTACAGGTGTGAGCCACCACGCCCAAGCCAAGAGTTCATATTTTTAATTAATTTACTTTCAACTTCAGATGTAAAGGATTGAGTAAATTGTACTTCTTATATTTTTCCGTGCAAGGCCTCTCTTTTGTTTTATGTATTTATTCATTCTTTTTTATTCACATATCCATCTCCCCACCTCCCCACCAACCACAGTCTATCATTCTAATTGTTCAATGTACATATGCTTATTTACATGTATTGATGTAAACAAATATTGTTTTGTATGCATGCATTTTTAATTAGTGTAAATGTTGCATTATAGATCTCACTCTATTTCTTAGTTTTTTTCCCACTAGCTATATTTTTAAGGTTCATCCATGTGGTTATGTTTACATCGAATCAATAGCTGCTAACTGCTACAGGAGCTTCTGTGATATACATCCAGCACACTTTACCTTTCTCTTCTCCCAGGAATAGATATCCAAATTTCATTTAACTCCTCCTTAACCAACAAATAGCTCTATTGTGAATATATTTTCACACGTGTCCTGTCCTTTGTCTCCCCAGCACTGGAATGACTGGGTCAGAGGATATACATAGACTTAATTCAATGAAGTCATGCATGCCTACTCTCCAGAGTGGCTCCACAAGTGTGCACTCCCATTAGCAGTGCATGAGGGTGAAACATTTAACTTAAAGATTCATGGCACTGACCGACGCACTGGTATTGTAGGAGTAGGTTCTGGTGTCTCCAACCTATGTCAAAAGTATATTTTACCTAGAGCTGTATGTTAAATTTTATCTTCCATTTCATTTCTAAGGCTTCTCTCAGCCTTATCATCACTAAACAACACATTCCATGATAAGTGTTGAGCTATGTCTCAGTCCATTTCTGCTTTTATAACAAAACATCTGAGACCTGATATTTCCTTACAGTTTTGGAGGTTAGGAAGCCCAAGATCAAGGTGCTGCAAGATTCAGTGTCTGGTGAAGATTCAGTGTCTGGTGAGGGCTGCTCTCTGATTCCAAGATAGTGGAAGCTGGAAGGAAAAAAGACCTGTTTCCTACAGCCCTTTTATAAGGGCATGAATTCCACTCACAAGGGTAGAGCCCTAATGACTGAACCACCTCCAAGAGGCCCTGCCTTCTAATACCATCACCTTGGTGATTAGGTTTCAACATATAAATTTTGGAAGGACACATACATTCGACCACAGCAGGATCATATCATGAAAGGAAGAGGAAGGAGTCTACTGATACAATCCTTGCCTCCAGTTCAGCCTTAGCAGTCTCATCTTCCCTTCTTGTGAGCTCTCAGCATCTTCTGATACATCTGGATCACAGCTGTGCACAGCGAAGCTTTCTAAAAAATCAGAGCTTCCCTCAACATCTCACTTGGCATTGCATGTATTGCTTGAGTGCCCCTCTTTGCCCAGCATCAATAAATCAGATGTCCACCAAAATTATCTAAGTCCTACACATCCTTGGGTAAAGTAAAAGCAAAATGATCCAAGAGTCGAAGGTAGGCCAGTACTAGTTTCCCTGTTGGATAGGTAAGGAAATGCAAGGTTACAGGAGTGTTACAGGTGTATCTGATGCTGGAAAGCAAAGAGGAATACGAATTATCCAAAGCAGACGGGATTTCAAATCACCACCACATAAGCAAGGAGCTCAAAATACCTTCCTCAAATGTGATTGATGTTCTGTCAACAAACAAGAAGCTAACATTTCAATGGAGTTTTATGTTTTCCAGCACACTTTTACAAAATAATCTTATTGGTTCCCAACAAACCTATGAGGAATTAGGTCAGCTATATCTAATGTTCCTAATTTATGGTAAATGAAACTGAGGGCTAAAGAGTTGAGATGACTTGCTTAAAATCCCATTTTTTGGTCAGTTGTGGAGTTGAAAACCAAATGTAAACTCCAGGCTGGGGTCAGAAAATGTGATTTATAACAATGCATTAGTTCAAGCAAAATTCCACTGTTGTAAAAGAATTTGGAGTCCAAGTGGGAGTTTATTATAATGGAATCTGATCCAAGCAAAATAATTCATAGTTACAAGAAACATTTAAAATGGGATAATAAATTACACATGATACTTCCAAATTTGGGCATTGTTTACTGGAGAAAAGAGAAAAAGAGGAGACAATATTTATTTCTTAAAGAAAATCTATAGGATCTCTCCTTTCTCATCTCTTTACTAGTCAATAGCTGAGGTAATTTCACCAGAGGTCCTACAGCAACTCTCACCACTTCCCCTGCAGGGAGATCAGAAGAGATGACTTCTCTCCACTGCCCGCTGTGCACATCTCCAGCAGCTCCCAATGCCCCCCAAGGGTGTAGCCTCTCTGAACCCCCAGCGTGCAGAGAGAGACAGGGCAGGGCTTGCAGATCAAGGGGATCTGCTGTCCATGCTGCGAAGAGGGAGATCAAAAACGCAACAGTTCTAGGATCTCAGGCAACAGTCTGTTACAGAACAGTGGAAAAAAAAATTTGTTTGATTTTAGAGATGGACAAGACCACCTGCTCGGAAGATGTGCGATGTTCTTGTTAAAACTCCTCCGAGTCCCAAGGAGTAATTGCAGGTCCAATTCCTGCTGTCTGGGATGCTGCTCCACAGGGCCCACTTTGGGGCCTGAATCAGAGGATCCTTCTGATGGTTCCATCAGCCCAGGGGATGGCTGAGTCAACCTCTGACCTTGAACTTCTGAATTCTGACCATTCACTGTCTATCTCCCAGCAGTACCCCGGGGGAAGAGAGATTAGCTCAGGCATGAATAGTCACTCTCGGTTCATTTCCAGGCCTCCATGGTTTCATAAATGATTAAACAATAAAAAATAAATAAAAAATAAAAGAACCTGTGTAAGAAGTGATGCAGTTCTAAGAAAAGGCAAGGTAAGAAAATAAGCTTAAGTTGGCTATGAAAATTGTGGTTTAGGTTGGTGTCACCTCCTTGCCACTGACAAAGATTGCTAAGTTGACACTTGTGGCTCTTGCCCCTGGGAGTGATTTGCCCAGAGGAAGAAGACACCTTTATACACATGCTTGAAAACTATGCTGTTCTTGTACCTAAAGAATACAGCTACCACCTCTACAGGTATTCAGGCTGGGAAGCATCTTCGATCCAGGGCCTCCAGACAAGACCTAGGAGCTGCTGTTGAGATGGGGTCCAAGCAGGCAACAGCAAGAGTTGAGGCATCCAGGAAGCTGGGGGACTTCCATGGGGGCTCATGCCAGCAGGACAAACTCTCCTACCAGCTCCTCTTTCCACGTTCAGCTTGACTTACAAAGAGAAAGAGGTCCAGTCCCTCCGAGTCTCAGTACTTCTTTTGTCCTCACATCCACTTTCTCTCGGAGGGGTTCACAATGTCAGTCTTCTTCTGTGCTTCCTGGTTCCTCACCCTCACTTCCAGATCCTCATCTGAAATCTTCACTTGGATGACATTGGTGGCTGAATGTCCTGATCATTCATAGTGGTTATTCAGCTACTAATTGGCAGAAGCTGGCCTTACAAAACAAAAACCCAGGACATCCAGAATTGTCCACAGGGACTTAGGTGGGGTTCATTAAATCTTGACATCTTTTCTGCTTTTTATGCCCCACTCCAACCCTAGGCTCACTCACAAACAGCAAGTTTTAGCTCAGTGGGGTTGGAAATATCTTGGGTTCAGTGACATTTCTGTGAAGTCAAGGGGTCATAGGAAAGTAGCAAGGTCTCCTTGTACTTGGAGTAAAATCCATTACTCCAGAGTGTCCTCCTAGATGAACTGGCTCCTGCTTACCTCATGGCCTCACTCTTTGTGCTATGGACACATTTACTGTCTTCCAGTTCCCCAAACAGGCTGACCCATTACTCCCCTCAGGGACTTTTCTTACTGTTTGTGCCCCACGGATGTCTGTCTTTGCATGGCCTGTGTATTAGTTTGCTAGAGCTGCCTTAATGAAATACCACAAACTGGGGGCTTAAACAAAAGAAATTTATTGTCTCAATTTGGGAGACTGGAAGTCCAAGATCAAAGTGCTGGCAGGGTTGGTTCTTTCTGAGGGCTGAGGGAGAATCTGCTTCAGGCCTCTCCCCTAGCTGCTGGGGTTTGCTGGGGTTTGCTGGCCATCTTTGGTGTTCCTTGGCATATAGAAGCATCACCCCAATCTTTGCCTTCATCTTGACATCTTTGCCTGTGTTATCCCTGTGTTTACATGGGTGGCTGTGTCCAAATTTCCCTGTTTTATAAAGACACCAATTATGTTGAATTAGGGGACCACTCTACTCCAGTATGACCTCATCTTAACTAATTACAGCTGCAATGACTCTATTTTCAAATAGTCACACTCTGAGATCATGGAAGTTAGGGCTTCAAGATACGAATTTCACGTGAACATAATTCAACCTATAACAGCTGGCTCCTTTTTATCCCTCAAATTATAGCAGAAACATCACATTCCCAGGTAAGCTCCTCTAACTATCCTATCCAAACCATCCAGCACAAAACCCTGTTTGTCAAGCCAATCACAATTGTCACCTTTTGATGGTTGACCCATTTATTCCACTGTTTCCCTTGTCCACTAGATTGGAAGCTCCATTTCCAATGCCTAAAGGGGGCACATGTGTCTTGTTTCTGCTGGACTCCCTCCCACCACCCTGAAGGCACATTGAGTGATATCTGTATCCAGCACTGTGCAGTGCCCAGCCATACTGGAGCCTGAGACAAATGGAGAAATTAGTACCAATCCAGTCTTAATTGAAATTTTGAATACTTTGTACATCAAGCATTTTTTGCATTGATTTTTATTTTCTAAATGTTGTATTATCATTTACCTTGTCTACTGAGGTGTTTGGTGCCCCCTTTTGTGCCAGAGGCAAGTGCCTCACTCATCTGACCTAACCCAGGTCCTGTCTATATCATTGGAAATGAAGAAAAAAGGAAGCAAGTTACTCAATCAGTAGAAACAGAGTGATTCTCACCTCACTGTGAAAGGCAGCAGAATGACAGAGCATCCTCTTCAACAGAATTGGGTGGAAATGGACTTGAGGGAAACTGAGGCAACCATTGGGTCTTGGAAACCTAAGTACAGCACTTCATTCCCTTAAATTTCCTGTTCCTCATAAGTACAAGCTTTGGTTTGATTTTGTTCTGACAGCTGCACTTCCCCTCTCCCAACCCTGGCCTCAGAGCTAATCCAGGACCCAGGGCAAACATCACTCCATTTCTGCCCCAGCCTCAGCTCCCCAGAGCCACAGAGGTACCATGGTTCCGGTGTTGTGAGGTCTTCTTTCCCTATCTCTGAGGAGTTGATACATCCAGGCTGGGGCCAACTGAAACTCACATATCACTGAGCAGCAGGGATTCTACCAGATATGTCTAAGGACTATTCTGCTTCCAGGTCAGAGGGAAACCTGACACCTCAGCCTAGGGCTCTAGCTCCTCATCTAGTAACCACATACCACCATTCTCTCTGCAGAACCTCTCACAGTCACCCAGCTTCCCTTTCCTGCCTTTCCTGCTCCACCTTCTTTTCTACCTTACTCTCCACCTGTCCCTCCCCTACAGCCAGAATGAGACATGGCACTTAAGGGACAGGTTTATTCTTCCTGTTCCCCACAAGAGTCATTTCAGAGTCAAACATCTCTCTATAACCCTGTTTCTGGGTGATAAATTACCTGGACAGACAGAAGAGTAGAATCCCCTCTCCCCAGTGCTGAGTGGAGCTTCTATGCCAGCAGTGCTGAGCCATGGGGAAGAGGATGCGTCTCTGCTGAGTCATGGTTGGAAACCAGCTCTGCAGTTTCCCGGTCACTTAGAGTCTCAGGGATGTCCACATAGCAGCCTGGGAAACTGGTTCTAGCCCAAGGTGAGCACTGAAGTAGCTCAGCAATGTGGGTGAACACTGCCTGAGATGCAGCAGCTCTTCTAGGAGTATAGGACCTGCTTGGTCTCCTTTCCCAGAAGAACCAGTTTCTAGAGCACTCAAGGCCTGCAGCTGGACCCGGTGGGGTCTCATCCTGAGCCACTCTGATAAAATAAGCCTTCTTTTTGGAGCAAGTTACTTCTCCCACCTGGAGGGAGCTGGGCATTTAAGCAATGTTGTCTTTGAAGCCCACCACTGTGTGGGAGCTAAAAGGAGAGGCATCATGGTGCCCAAGATGACGTGGAGTCAGAGACTTTGTTTACCCTCCAAAATAGGGCTTTTTTTTTTCTTGAGATGGAGTCTTTCTCTGTCTCCCAGGCTGGAGTGCAGTGACCTGATCTTGGCTCACTTCAACCTCCACCTTCTTGGTTCAAGGGATCCTCCTACCTCAACCTCCTGAGTAGCTAAGATTACAGGCACACGCCACCACAAGTGGCTAATTTTTGTATTTTTAGTAGAGACAATGTTTCACCATGTTGGCCAGGCTGATCTTGAACTCCTGATCTCAGGTGATCCACCCGCCTCAGCCTCCCAGAGTGCTGGGATAACAGACATGAGCCACCATGCCCAGCCTCGAAATGCAGCTTCAATACCTCTTAAATGCAAATGATGTCACTTACCCTGAATGAGTTGTTGTAAGGGTTAAATATGGATGTATGAAAACATGCCTAAATTGCATTTGACAGGAGTTCTGTGAAAGCGACACACCATATTTGCATATGCAACACACACACACACACACACACACACACACACACACACCCATCCAAGGGAGTCAGGAGTCAGTGGGAATGGTCATACCATAGGAGCCTAGGCCATTCAGAATCTTCCACCCAAAGCTCAACCCAATTTCTAAGATGCCCAGGGACTTCCTTCTTATCCCCTCCTGCATCCATGGAGATGGTAACTGTGATTGTGGCTGGAGGGAAGAGTGTGTGTAGGACTACACATGCCTCTCCTTCTTATTTCTGAGCTGGGCCATTTTGGTGGCTGTATTTCAGAGCTAGGGTTCTATACCTCTTGGAATAGGAACCACCCTGCCTTTGCTGGGCCTCCTACCATGTTTGAAGCAAATCCATTTGGTGGCCAAAACAGGATGAGGAAAGAAGTATTTCATTTCCCCCTTTTTTCTCCAGCCCCTATCAATAGACAATTGATTTTATTTTCTCTATTTTCTTAAATTCTATGCTCAGATAGATTCCACTGCCTGACTGGCCAAAGGAGACAAACATGATAGAAAGACTTCGAGACCCTGGGCTGCCCAGACTGCAGGAGGAAGCTGAGTTTAACTGGGAGGGATCAAGGCATGAGACTCTAAAAGACACAAGTAGAAAGGAGCTTCAGAAACTATTCCAGGGGAGAGAAGGCAGAGTCGTGGGTTAGAAAGCATGTGAGAAGTCAGCCTGTTTGCCTTCTCATCAGATGCAGAAAACCATTTGTCATTCACACGTTCATTCAACAAGCAACTGTTGCTTATCTAACCTCTGGTTGCACAGTTTTGGTGACAGGAGGCTCATTCTTTCTTCAAACACAAAAAAGAGAAATTTGGCTCATTAGGCTTTCAAAGCTTTCTCCAATGGTATAAGCTCCATAAAGTCAAGATTCATGTGTATTTTGCTACCTACTTCATTTCTTGTGCCTAGCACAGAGTTGTCACTTAATATTATTTGTTGAATGAATGAATGGACATATGGATGAGTGAATGAAACACATCAAGAGCAGAAAAGAACAAATACCTCCAGGGCTCTAAGGACACGATTGGGGTTGGGGTAAGTAGCAAGAAAAACATCTAAAGCCTCAATGGTTTTCTTAAAAATTCACGGAAAGTTTGCACTTTGCATCAAAATATATCCTTGTTCATTTTACTATGAAAATGATGCTTTGGTGTATCTACTGGAGGGCAGAGTTTATGTATGCCTTGTGGCCTTGCCCCAGGCACAGTGCCTCATGTCCCTGGCGGTATGCACAGGCTGGTTCAGGGGAGCCTGGCACTGGGGTCTTTCCTGATCTCATCCCTGCATCCTGTGGCCTGGATTCTGCATCCGCCCTCCGCCTCATCGCCATTCCATCGATCTCCTCCCTGGCTCTCCTCTAGCCCACCCCAGGCCTAGGTTCCACTCTCAGGTTTCACCTCCCAGGGGCAGCAGGAAATGGTGCTCATCTTGCCTTTTTTTTTTTTTTCCATAAAACTCTAGGTGAGACCATGAATAATTGTTCCTTTCTGGAGAGGGATTGATAATCTGTCTTTCCTGGAGCTATTACCAGGGTGGCCTGCCAAGTGGACAAGTGTTAAGAGGAGAAAATGGGGCTGTGGCCAGGGGTGGGGAGTGAGCTGAAGATAATGGAGTTGAGAGCTGCAGAGAGGTCCCCTCCGGGCAGCCAGACTGTGAATCACGGCAGTCCTGGAGGAAAATTGCAATACCTAGCCTTGCTGCCCTGCCTCTGCGGCTGCTCCACATGTCTGCTTCCTCTGGGTCTGTACCTGGGCTCTTTGGCCATCACTGGTGCAGAGGCCTTGCCTGCCCCATGGGTATGGTGGACACACTGGTGCCCACCTGGGTGGAGCAATGTGAAGGGCACCAAAAGTCTTCGTCAATAGCACCATGCTTGTGTCCATCAGCAGCCACTATGGAACCTATTATGAACCTAGCACAGTGCTTGGCTCTGAGGGGCATCCAGGGAGGCAGAATATAGACCCTGTACACATCGGCTCACAACGGGAAATGTCCACATCCCCGGCTCTGAGCAAGACCTGTACTGGTCCCCCTCAGGATCAGTCCTGTAGTCTAAGGCCCCCTGTTAGAATGGAAAGGTGCTCCCTAGAGGTTTAACAGTGCATAGCATCATCAGTGCATAGCATCCATAGTTTGTGGTGCATTTTTACGTTCATTATCTCATTTAATCCTTAAAATTATTTTATGAATTTGTTGTAGAAACAGAAACTTAAGTAAGAGATTCCTTTAAGGTCATGGATCTGAAAAGTGGTGAGGCTGCAATTCAAACCCAGAATTCTCTAAGAGCATTGTCTTTCTTCTTTATTATTCCCCTACTCCATGTCTATGGGGAAAAAAGGTAAACTTTGATGCAGTGAGAGGTCAGGGGTTGTGGGAACGGGCTGAGAAGAGGGTCAAGCTGAGCAGGATGTCACCATGAGTGGCTCTGAGAAACCACATGACAGTCTGAAGACCTGGGGTTCTGCAAACTGCTGAAAAGGGAGAGAGCTGTCAGCCAGGAATATGTTCATATTTCCCCCTTGGACTGAGCCCGCTAGAGATACAATTCCCAGATGTGCATAAGGACCTGGACACTTGGATAGGAATGATACAGAATTGAATTCGATGGTATTTGCTTTGTTTCTTTGAATCTACCAGAGCAGTGACATTGATTGATTGAGTGTCACTCTGCACAGTACTGGATGTCGTTGGAAGCCTATGATCCAGGAATTCACCATGTCTCTTCCATGGCTTTCTTTTCCCTCCACTGGGGAGGGGTCAAGTGCCTTCGTATGCTCTACAACTCTCCACTCTGCTTGGGAAGGTAGGTGTCCCTAAGCCCCATCAACCCTCCCTCTGACAGGGTAGCTGATGGACTAAGTGTCCCATTTGCCTCCAGAAAGAGCATTTGACTCAGAATAAACAGTACTGGTCTTGTTCAGGTACATTCCTTTTTCTGTGTCCTAGGTAGAATTCATATTTCCCATTATTTAAGCCCCTCTTAAGCCCTTTTGATCTCTGCTCTTTTGGATTGGTTTTCCTGGGCTGCTCACCACAAAACTGCTGCCCTCTTAATAATAAGAAAGATGCCCCATAGTGACCTGCCCAGTGTGTGTGTGTGTGTGTGTGCGTGTGTAAGACAGACAGACCATGCTGCTTCTATTCCTCAGGCTGAGCTATGAGAGCTTCCTGTGAGACCCTTGAAACCCCCAAGGTACTTTCCTACAGGGTTGTTCAGATGGCCAACACAGAAAGATCCCTGCACACACACTCACGCCCTGGAATCTGCACAATGAATGGCTGTCCCAGCAGGACCAGGATTGGGGTTGGTGTTGATTCCAAACACCCCACAGCACTTCCTTTTCTCCAGCCTATCTCTCATGGAGAAGACCTGAAGCCTGTTTCCTTGACAACCAGTCTCCCTCTTTCCCCATATTTTTTAATGTTGTGGTGATAAGGTGTATTTAAACCCAGCAGCCATGTTCCCATGGTGATAGAAGACCCCCAGTAAGTTGCCATGGGAACAAGAGATGTCTTTGAAAGAGGATAAAAGTAAGTCAGCTTTGCAAGCGATGACAGCAAAGTTAGAATCTAGAGAGGCTGGAGAATATGGCTTAAGAAGGTATCAGGTCATGGTTAATAGCCCAGCCTATTCTACCTGTGACCGGCCTCAGGCCATGGGGGGCAGGGAGGTGTGACACCAAGCTTCCTGCTCTGTTCACAAGAAGACTATGAGCAAAGCATAGTCATGTGACAGCAGCATGTGACTGCTGGAATTTAAAGACAAGTTCTCTCCAGTTGCTCTTATTTGCTATTTGATCCTTTGTCTCTCTTCTTCTGAAAGGTTTTTAGAGATAGAGGAACTAGGTAGGGCAGTTGAACTGGAAGACCAGGATTGTGAAGGCATTTATTCTTTTTAGCTGTTTCATAACGGGAAAGAAGTCACTTCTGAGTTCTGAGATCTGATGCCCTGTACAAGCAAGAAGCATTATTTCCATTTTGTTTTTCCCCTAACATTTTGTTATTAGTACTTCCAAACATGCAGCAAAGTGAGAACTGGCAGTTAACATCATATACCTATCATTTAGTTTCTACTATCAATATATTACTACATTTGCTCTGTCATCTGTCTACCCATCTATCCATTAATTTTTCCCGTAACTGAGAACTAGTTAGTGGATAAACTAGCACTCAAACCAGAATAGTTTCTTGCCAAAGCATGTTTCCTTTCCATTATACCGCAGTTAGGGTGACAAAACATCCCAGTTTGCCTAGGACTAAGAGGATTCCCAGGAACCCTGGGGCTTTTGGTTTTAACACTGGTACAGCCCAAGGAGTTGTTTACCCCAATCCCTGCACAATATATGCTTTGGGAAATTTAGGGTTTAATTAAGGAGTAAGGGGCCCCAAACAAGCGAGCACACAACTACCTATGTAAACAACTGTAAGTAGAGAGAGAGACAGAGCCAAGTGTTAGAAAGGATATAGAGCTAGTGGAACACTCATAGACTGTCGGTAGGAGTGTCAATTGTTGTAGTCACTTTGGAACATGATTTGGAAGGATCTACCAAAGCTAGACACACACAGCCTGTGACTCAGCGATGCCACTCTAGGTGTACCCAAGAGAAATGAGAATATATGTTCACTAAAACAACAACAACTAAAAATGGAGAAGAATGTTCAAAGCAGCTTTATTCTTAGTAGCCCAAACTAGAAACAACCCAAATGTTCATCAATAGAATAAATAAATTCTGTAAAGGCATGTAATGGAGTACTACACAACATTAAAGATAAAAAGCTTACTGACACAAGCAACAGCATGTATGAAACTTAAAGACATAATGCTGAATGAAAAAAGCCAGACACAAGAGTTTATACTATGTGAGTCCATTCATACGAAACTCCAGAAAGAAAGAAAAAAAAAATCTCACTACTGTGATAGATGTGAGTGATGTGGCTTGGTGTCTGGGGAGTGGGATAGGAGGGACTGAGAAACGGACAAGAGGAGGCCCTCCCAGGAGGCTGGCTGTGTTGTTCAACTTGCCCTGGGTTGAACTTGAGCGCTGCAGCTCTCTACTGTGCTTAGGAAGGTAGGTGCCCCCCAGCTCTATCAACCCTCCCTCTGAAAGGGTAGCTGACTGACTGAGTGTCCCATTTGCCTCAGGAAAGAGCAGATGACTCAGAATAAACAGTACTGATCTTGTTCAGGTACGCTCCTTTTTGTGTGTCCTAGGTAGGACTTTCTGTGTCCTAGGTAGGGGATTATCAGACGTCTTCCCATAGAAGCACTCACTGGGGCTGTACATATGAGATTAGTGTACAGTTTCCTCTGTGCAGGTTATGTTTGAATTTAAAAGTTTTCAAAAGACAGACATTATTAGAACTCCAAAACGAAAACAAAATAAAAGGATATAGACAGAGTAGCAAATACTAAAGCTGACAGAGAAAGAGAAAACTAGTGTGATTGCCAGTAAACCCAGAGGGGGCTGAAAAACACTAAAGCGTGCTACCTAATTACTCTTTTACTCTGGAAATGTGATCCATGGAGTCTGTCAGGACCAGAGATTTCACATCTCACTGCAAAGAGCCAGAGCAAGTTGCTTGCAATGGAAAGATACTTTAAGAGTAGAAAACTCAATTTCTGTCCTTACACAAGAAGGAAAAAAAAGATTACCTCTCCTGTCTGAACTGAGGGGTTGAGAAAAACACTCAGGAATTACCCATGGGTAGGTTTCTAGGAAATTAAAATCTGGAAATAAGCTGGCACAGTGGCTCACACCTATAATCCCAGTGCTTTGGGAGGCCAAAGAGGGAGGATCACTTCAGGTCAGGAGTACAAGATCAGCCTGGGTAACATAGCAAGATCTCCATCCCTACAAAAAAAAAAAAAAATCTTGAATTATCCAGGTGTGGTGGAATGTACCTGTAGTCTCAGCTCCTTGGGAGGCTGAGATGGAAGGATCACTTGAGCCCAGGAGTTCAAAGCTACAGTGAACTGTGATCATACCACTATACTCTAGCTTGGACGACAGAGAGAGCCCTTGTCTTTTCTAAAAATAAAAAAAGTCTGGATATAAAGTAAAGGTTGTTTCTGTGTTTCCCACCTCTGAAGAAGGTGGGAAATTTCTACTCCCTACAATAGGAATAGTATCTGCTGGGGACAGGTGCATGCACCGTCTGAGTCACCTCCAACTCTGCACATGTCTGGAGCCAGCACTGTGGGGGTGGGAGGACAGGAACCACATCTGTGTCTTCGGGTACACCTGCCAAGCTTTCAACCGGTTTCCAGATGCCCTCAAAGTCAGGACCAGCCGTTTGGAAGCCTGGGCCCTTGCACAGACCTTCCCTCCCCAGGTATTCTACTCCTCAGCAATGAGAGAATATATCAACTTGTCCTGCTTTGGGGAGGTCCCGGTTCCCTCAGCAACCACCCCGTACAAATAAAGCCTTTCCTCTCCCACAGAGAGCCAGGGAAGACAGGGCAGGACTTCTCACCCTCCTGGCCCCTCCATCCCAGATACCTTGGCTGCATCATTTCATTTTTCATTTTGTCTGGATTAATTTTGCATTGCTGCATGATTCACACTTCCTGTCTGGCTTCCAAAGCACATAACTAGAGGATCCCTCTGGAGAGGAATGCCGATTAATACCTTTAACATGCCTGCTTCTGATGGGGAGAGCAGGAAAAATACGTATTTTCATATTACATCTATATTCATCTATATATTTTTAACATGTCATTGTGTCACTTTGTACAGAATTGTCATTTTAAGTGGTGATTTGGCCTCACTCCAGGGATTGATGCATCAGCGTCAGGTGGCCTCTGAGGCAGCTGTAATTTTTATGCTGAGCTCCCATCATAAGAGGAGTTAGCCTGGGGAGATTTCACCACATTGCAGAGTGCTGGAGTGAGTGCCTCTCAACAGAAATGGCATAGCTTTTCAAGAGAAGAAAAGTCTTATCTTTTTTCTCTCTCTGTTTTCTCGGAGAAAGAATAAACCCTTGCCTGAACTGAGGGATTATTGCAGATGAGACTCAAAAAACATTTATATAACACCCCCAACCAAAAGTCCCTGGGACATTGTTAATAGGAGTCAAAAGCCCAATAGAAATATAGCCCTGGAGCATTTGTGCCCCTAGAGGTCATTTAGGATTGAGGTCAAGGGTGTTTATGGTCCCCTGGGGCCTGCAGGTGTGATAACCCATACCCAGGTATCCACCAGCCAGCCCTTCCACCCCTAGGAAGAAAGGTTCCATGGAGTCAAAGTGAGAGGTGGAGAGTCAGGAACTTCTCTTTGGGGCCAAATGAACTCTACCCAGAAGTGATGAAGAAAGGTAGGTAATGGACTGCTCAGACCACAGAACACCTGGCCTTCAAACCATGGGCTAAAGAAATCAGAATTGGGCTTTAAATACTCTGTAAAGGGGCATTTGCAGAACCACTGTCCTCTCCTCTGTATGAACATTGGGACTAGAATCCAGTTCCAGCTTTTCCAGGCTCCCGTCTCCCTCCCTCCTCCCTCCTTGCAGACGCCTCCCCTCCCTTCCCCCCTCCCACCCCCAACCCTGTGTTGCTGGACAACTGTTCCTTGCCCTGAGATCGTCTCCTATGTAGAGCTTCCCTTCCTCCAAGTGCCTATTTAGAACCAGAAACAGAAATGGAGCAAAAAAAAAAAAAAAAAAAAGAACTTATTAAATATGTGTATTTCTGTTATTCCTTTTGGTGGGATAATCCCTAACAAACCACAGCTGCAGAAGACCAACTGCGCAAATGACGGGAGGATATAAATATCTAGAATTACTGTATCTCAAATTCTGTTTTCCTGCTCCAGCCCCAAAGAGCCAGATTTAATTTTTAAAAGAGACTTCAGAGAGGAAGCCTAGGCTCCTAGCAAGGCTTTAGATACTCAATAAATGAAATAAGGCCCTTGTCGAAAGAGGTGAATGCATACGTGTGCATCGGTGCACACTCGTGTCTGTGTGTGTCCACATGCATGCATGTGCGTGTATTGGCAGGCAGGAAGAAGGTGGCTAAGGAGCCTGTGAAGATGAGCATTAACCACGAAAAATGCTGATTTCCACACCCCTGATAAAGGACACTTGTTTACATGAGAAGGTGGGAAGGGAAATTAAATAATGATTTTCAAATCCCTTAAGAGATATTATGCAGCAAATATCATCCAGCTGTTCTCCACCCCCTGCCCCAGTTTCCCATCTGCTGCCTGTTTTAAGTGGTGCTTATGGGACAAGACCACTCACCACCCTTTGGTTGGCAAACTCCCGGGTATTTTGGCATGTGAGTTCTGTACAGACTGTCCCCTTGGAGATGGAGTTGGCAAGACATGGCCATTCCAAGTGGACTGGAATCCGAGTCTATACCATCTGGGTGGTAGGCTCTGCTCAGCGGGTACACGGACCTAAGCCAATATGAGCAGTGCATTGATGCTCTCGGGGCACAGTGCCATGCTGCTGGTGCCAGATACCAGAATCACTCCCTGGATCCCCTGGGAGCAGTTAAGAAAAAATCAAGACTGGTGATTTGGACAACCTCCCAGTAGGCATCTGGCCTCTAGACATGGAAACCAAATCAAATCTTGTGCTGGAAGAATATGGTACGCACATATGCATTTCATTCATCCGTGCAACAGTTATTTACAGACCCCTGTTGGGGGCAGAGTTTCTATCCCAACTTTCCAACTTGGGTTTTATTGTTGCCTATGTTAGTTTGCCCTGCAGTCCACCCTAATACAGGGTAACTTAGTCTTAAAGGAAACGAGTAATTTCCTCTTCTGCTGGATAGAAAAGATTTCCACCCTTGTTGCCCTTTCTTAGCTCCTGTGATAGACCTCCCTACTCTCAGGTTTGCCTTCAGTTTTATTGGGCCACCTGGTTTTCAAGTGAAGGCACTGCCTCCAGGGAGCCCCATACTGGAGGACTTAGAGCACGTGAATGTGGCTTAGGAGGTAGATGGTACTGGGCACATGTCTCCCTTCCTCCCTGGTTCTGGTGCTACATCCAGCCAGGTAACACACATGGAAAGCAACTATTCTGAACTCTGGTTGGTCCCCGAGCTAGAGGTTTACATGATCTGGAGACTTGGAGACCAAGAGAGATGCTCTATATTTATTACCTCAGTGATCTCTCTCCCTAACTTTCATTCTACTGCCTTGGAGGAAGATATTTATTAGTCATGAGGTGGCCATACCATGCCAAATCTCACAGGGAATGAAGGTCCGGTCCCTGGCTCCATCTTACAACACTTTTTCACCATCTGTACTCTGAACTTTGACCACACATCCCAGAAATAGAAGAGGCTCAGTTCATCCCCTACTTCCATTGTTGCTCTCTCCTTTTTTGATGACAGATGTGTGTTAACCTGACTTGTTCTCTTATGAGTTCCTTGAGGGCTTCTTTGCTTATTCCCAAGTTCTAGCACAGTGCTTTTCATATAAGAGGAACTCAATACATAGTTGTCAAATGAATGAATGGACGAATAGATCACAAAATGATTTACAAGTGATACTCTTACAGTGCTTTTGTTTAAAAGAAATTGACAGGCCAGCTTTGCAAGAAAAGCTACCCTTCTATTCTTCTAGGGTGAATGAGAGTAACTCTTATTTTGTATTCTAACCCCTTTTTAAGTAAGAAAAGAAGGTAGATTCATTTGAGCCTTGTTTGCAAAGCTGCTTTAAACCATTCCTCTGTACACCAGTCCAAATAGAGTGCTTCTATCTAGGGAACAGAAAGGTCAATTAGAGGTCAACGGGCTCACCTCTTCCATGCCACTATGGGGACAAGTAACAGGTAGCCCAGTGTTACTTAAGCCCCTGTGTCTGCACCTAATCACATACCCTACTCATTGTCCATGAATCCAACTCAACCCATCCCAAATGCATCTGGCAAAACACCAGATGACATTTCTGAACTCCTATATTTTCATTCTTGTCTGGCTCCCCTACCTTGGCCATCAGTGGCCATGAAGACCCCTGCTGCGTGGGCAGCATTATATTCCTGGTCTGAAGCAAACAACCCCAGGCCAGACAAATGTGGCTGAAAGATTGTCAGAGCCCTGCCATCTGCTCCTGTCACCTCATTGACTCTCTCCATTTCTCTTGTTTTCCACTCATACTTCTCAGTTTCATCTCTGATGATGATGATAGTACTAATAAAAATGTACTGAGTGCTTACTCGGTGACAGCCACTGTCTTAGGAGCTTCACACTCTCACAGCAACTTCGGGAGATGGATGCCACTGTGATTCCCATTTTCACGGATGAAGACAAGGAGCTAGAGGAAGGTTAAGTAACTCATTCAAATCACCCAGGTAGTGAGTGTAAGAATCAGCATTCAAACCCAGTTCCTCCTGACCCTAAAAGTCACTCTCAGTCACAACACTGTTCTCCAACAAATTGCTCTGGTTTTGGAGTATCTCATTCTACTTCTTGGAATTCCACCATGGTATATCACCTAAGAACTGTTCCTTGCCTTGAGTCTCTCTCCATTGGTGCTTCTTTAATACAAGTCCTCTCTCAATTCCCATGCTCCCCGCAATAGCTCTGGGTCCAACCTAGTGCTTCTCTGCATTGCTAAATACATGATGAATTATAGTATAAAGAAAATAGAAGATGCCCCCCAAATACTTGTTCAGCTAATTGATTGGTTGCTGATCTTCTACTCCAGTCAAGTAGGCCTTCTGGCCCTGATTCTAGGGTCACTACTTTCTACCTCAAAGGGTGCTCTTGCCATTCTTCTGATTCTCTGTTTTTGCCTAATGGGCTTTCACCTGCCCAAGGCCCTGCCCTAGTCTGCTCCATGCAAGCACCACATTCTTCACCCACTCCCCTTTCTGCCTAGACTGTGTAAATCTACAGGAGAGAATCTCAGAGAATTATCCAGGTAGTCTCCCTTTGCAGGTATCTCCATGGTCAGCCCACATTTGTGTGGCTTAATTCAACAACCACTGCTATAAGGAAAACTAAAGATCTTGCAAAGCACTTTCTTTTGTCAGGGTGAATGGGCCCAGGTTAGGCAGATGGTGCCTCTCCAGCCCCATGACCTCCTCAGGGCATAGAAGAACTTTAGGACCCAAAGCGGGAAGCAGTACCCCCTCATAGAGTGCAGAGCTGTGCACCCCCAGCATCTCTGACAGGCACTTCCACCTGGAGGCAGCCTCAGCCTGGGGTACTGTTTTCCACTAATATGCTCATATTTCATCTGCTTTAGCATTTTGCTTTCCCAAGCCTCTTAATCCCTCATAATTGAATATATTTTATGCTGATGAGCAGTCGTGTTAATCATGCCTCTGAGCCATGCCTAGAGGGACGTTTTATTTCATTCTTTCTTGGGCCTTATGCCAACTTGCACTTTTTCCATCTCAAGGGAGGCTCTTTCTCCAAAGGATGGAATGTGAGCTGGAGGTGAGGAGGACTCCCTGACTATCAGCCTTTGGAGACCCTGGAACTAAGTGCTAAAGGGAATTACCTTAAAGAGAGATTGTTAAGAACAGAGACACTCTTTTCCTTTTCTTGTCATCCGACCAGATAAACACTTCATCCCGGAGTCCTGGAAATGAACCAAATGATGTATGGATTCTGCTCCAAGGCTGAGAATGCAGATTGGCCCATCCCAGCCAGGTTCTGTATGTTCTCAAGAGGGGATGGAAGAAGAGGGGTGAGTAAGGAAGATTTATGACCTGACTAGAATTCAGGAGAAGCACACACTAAGTCAAGTGGGAGCTCCCCGAAGATTAAGAGCAGAGACTTGAATTGCCTGCAAAGCTTCCATTGATCCAGCCTCTCTGAAGACTTTCCTGGTGGCCACATCGCTCTGCCACGAGCATTGTTTCCCTCAACTTCAAAGCTTGGATTTCATTAAATTAAAAATGCATAAAGCCACAACCTTGTTTTCTTTCAATTTTAGTGCTTACAGAACTAGAAAGGATTGATATGCCAGTAATAGCAGACAAGAGGGAGAAGAATTTATGACCCCAGAAGTGCTGAGGCAAAGCAATAGAAAGAAGCATTTAAGTCTTTCTATTAAAGTAACTCATGAAAAAGCAATAGAAGCTGGGGTGGCAGAGGGCTTACTTATTTCGTCAGTGATGCCAACAGTCAGCGATTTGTCATGGCTGGAGAAAAGGAAACAACCATCTACCCCATGAATGAGCCAACGCTCAGCGTAGTCTGTCAATGAAAAGCTGATCATAACCTGGAAACACTGGGATAGATAACTTAAGGACTCATGTGGAGGAGAGAGGGAGAGACAGCGGCATCACCCTCCAGGGCTGGCAGAGAAGGTAGAACTTGAATTTCATTGCCCTTAAGGTGCCAAAATTCAAAATTACCGAGTACCAAAGGGATGAGAATTCAGCAGCTGATCTTAGAAAGCTAGAGTTTGTTTCTTTCCAAGTAATAGCCCCTGAAAGTCTGGGCCAGTAAGAGCAGGTTAAACTCCCTGTGTTTTCACATCCTTCCTTAACAAGGATTACGGAGGACCTGGGGGAACACTTTGAGCTTCCCTTTTATCTGTAAAACATCCCTTTCCTGAGCTCCTCCTCTCCTCACTCAGAGAGAATGAAACACAAATAGACACAGGTTTTCTTAGATTCCATGCAAACAACTAAAAAAGGCAGCAACGAAAAACCTCCTTCATTTGATAAGTGTGTTTCTTTAACATTACCTCGTTTCTTCTGTTTTACACAGATGTGTTCATCAACCCTTTGGGTACAATTAGCGCCCCTGTGTCTGCTCCATCCACCCACTGCCTAGCTCCATTCTGCTACAGCGGTTCCTGCTCAAGCCACTCCAGGTGTCCAGGCTCCAAGTCCCAAGGTCCCTCGGCATCCTATAGTGCAGTCAGCACTATCGGTGCTTCTTCATTTTTTTTTCCTCCTCCACTGACCTTGGAAACAAGGTCCTGGTTCTTCTTCATCACCTTTGGCCGATACTCCTCTTCCTACTCCTCACCCCTAAATGTGGGAGTTTCTCAATCTTTAGACCTCAGTGCTCAGTCCTTTCATTTCTACCTGCACTCTTGTAATTCAAAACTTTCATCAGCATTCACAGTTTCAATAATTACTTCCACGGCAGACCATGTTGTGAACTAGATGAGTGTCCTTGTTAACATTTTATTATTTTTCCCATGTGTTATTTCCCCATCTCCAGGCAAGTTGTAATGCTGTCTGATACTCTTCCCACTTTCACCTCTCCCTAAGTTCTTCTCCTGTGTCTCCTGATCTCCTGCCCACTCAACCCACACCCCACCACCAACCATCACCCCCACTTCCAGGCTCGCACAGACACACACATATTCCTAACACATACCAATGCATACACATTTTGGAGTACTAGGGCTCAACTTTCAGCCTTTCAAGATAAGGAAAGGGGAACAAGAATAAAACACACATGATTGAAGGTTGACATAGAAAATAAACAAATTGAATCATTTCTTTATGATCCATTCCATACCATGACTTCTCAGTTTCTTAATCTCCTTCTCTCTGACAATAACGTATGCCCCCCCAAACTCAGCCCTCATTCACATGGCCACATCAAGACATTAGCATCAACAAAAACCGTACAACTTTTGAAATCTCAGCTCCAAGCATCATATTGGCTAGCCATAATCTCCTACCTTTCACTCTCTAGGACTCCCATTCCAGAATCTCTATAACCTCATGAAGACCTCTAATCCATTGACCCCTCACATAGTGTTTTACTCTGTATTATGCTCCTCATATCCTCACCAAGGCAGTGGCAATTGGGATCAAGAGAGAGGATATTTAAGAATTTGATTTAAGGGTTGGTGACTGTTGGATGTATGGAGTGAAGGAGAAGCTGACCCTTAGCATCTGGCTGGGTTTATAGAGCTCAAAATGTGAAATAGGAAATGCCTGCTAAGGAGCAAGGAAGGACATGATGAGTTTTGGTTTGGACAAGTTGAATTTGAGGTATCTGATAGACTTCCAACAGGCAGTGGTTGTACATAAGAGTGAACACAGAGATTAGGAGGTCATCAAGGCAATGAACTCCTTCATCAGGCGGTCATCAAGGTACAGGCCTTCCTTCAGTTGTATGACTACAGCTTTCTAATTCATCTCTCTGCTTCCAGGCGTGCCCCTCCCAACCCAACCAATGTTCGAAAACACAAAATGCGTCATATCACTGACCTACTTAAGACCCTTTGCCACTTCTTATTGCTTTTCACTTAAATTTCAAGACATACGAGGACGTTTAAGGGATAGTCTCTGGTACAAAGCCATGTCTAATCTTCTAACCATTCCCCATCTGCTTCCAGTTTACTAAATATGAAATAGCCTTTTCTGCCTAGCAAACCCTTATTCATTCTTTAAACCTCAACTCAAACGCCACCTCATTAGCAAAGACTTCTGCTCTCCAAGGCAGCGTCATTGTTTCCACCTCTGTGCTCCCTTTGTTAGTTGTATTTACATCATATAGCACTTACCACATTGCTTGTATAATGCATGCAAACTCATTCCCTGAGACAGTGGACTCTTTGTGGGCAAAAATTTTGCTTTATAACTCACTGTTTCTCCCAAAGTTAGCAGTCTAGCACACTGTAGTTCTACCATTAGTATTGTTGACTGAGTAAGTTAGCCTTAGCCAGTGTTTTGGGCCTTGACTCATCACAGTTTTTCCTTATAGTTTCTTTGCCAGATAGATAAGAATCAAATGCAAATGATGATAAAATAATCTTTAAGAATGCTGGGGGAGAAGAGAGGAGAAAATTCTGTGTTCTTATTTCTTCTTGTTCCCTACTTTCCCATATGCAAGCAAAACTCCAGCTTAGATCAAATGCCTAAGAGCCTCTACTGTTCCTCCACCCCTAAGAGCATGCACCATTAGAGATAAGAATATGGAGGCAATTTCCTCCAGGACTTGAAAATTCAATAGGACCAGAGATATTTCCTTGGGCATCTATTAGAATTGCAAGCAACTCAGCAGAACGATTTCTATGCTCTGTAGCTTGCCAGGATACTAACTAAACAAATGTATAGAAACTCTTGAGACTTCTGACTTTGGGGATTTCTCCCCATACTGCAATTGACCTGCATTTTGAAAGGGTATTTTATTGTTATGAGACAGAGAGGGAATAGAGTGGTAGTCTTGAGTCTGTTCCTGTACAATGCTGGACAAATTGTTTACTTTTACTAGAACTAAGTTTCTCACTTGTGAATAGAGGGGTTTGAAGTAAGTAATCTCTAACATATATTTCAAATTTCAAAGCTTATGAAAGCTTATGAAGAGGGCTCCAACTTCCAGTAGGATAACAATAGCTACTTGAATCCAAATCATTTCATATGTCCTCCCAAAAAAGGCCTAAAAATTAACACAAGATGTAATAAAACCAGTCATAACCCAAGACTGTAGCATGGATAGAAAGCCAAGAATACTTCAAAATGCACACATTAGGAAGTAAACCAAACCATCAGAGCCATTGTGAAAATGTGCCAGAGAGGAGAAGGAAGTGAGGACCTGGGGCAGTGGAGCGAATTAGAAAAAAATACCACCCAGAGTCAGGAGGAGATGAGACTATGCCAGGTTCTTCGTGGATCAGAGCTCTGGCTACTAAAGAATCTATTGGAAAAGACTTGAAGGCTCAGAGAGCCAAAGATGGTGACCTTAAGAAGGGGCTGCTTCTGAGGGAGAAGAAGATAACTTCAAAGACGCATCATCTGGAGGCTGAGTGGCAAAGGAAAAGAAGGAACAGGAAATGGAAATTAAAATTAATGGCCCTATAGAAACGAAAGAGAATCACCAACTCAGGGGGCACCCTGACTCGTCTCCTGTGAAAGGCACCATGTAGTAAAGAAATCACATTTCATACCTCAATAAGAAGGTATTCTCGAACCAACAAAATTATGGTAAGCCTACCACATCCCTGTCTACATACAACTGTCACTAATAGTCTAAGAAAATAGGCTAGGCACAGTGGTTCATACCTGTAGTCCCAGCACTTTGGGAGGCCAAGGTGGGCAGATCACCTGAGGTCAGGAATTCCAGAACAGCCCGGCCAACATGATGAAACCTCATATCTATTAAAAAGTACAAAAATTAGCCAGGTGTAGTGGTGTGTGCCTGTAATCCCAGCTACTCAGTAGGATGAATCACAAGAATCACTTGAACCTGGGAGGCAGAGGTTGCAGTGAGATGAGATCACTCCACTGCACTCCAGCCTGGGCAACAGAATGAGACCCTATCTCAAAAAAAATAAATAAAAAATAGTCTGGGAAAATAAATATTTCAAAATGAACTGAGAAGGACAGACAGTATCTGTACAAAGTTACCACAAAAGAAAATAAAACAAGATATAAAATATTTCAGTTGGTGGAAATTCTCCCCCAAATACAACTTAAAGTGGGAGAAAACGATGACACAACATTTCAACTAGGATTAAACATCCTTAAGCACGTATTTGCATGTATAAAAACAACTCAAATTAGAAATCCAAATACTAGGAACAGAAATGGACAAAAACTCCCAGAAAGATGTAAGAGTCGATTAAATTGAAGAAATAAATTGAAGAAAATGACACAATCATCTTAGAATGAAAACTAAATTACAAGGTGCCCAAGGGAGAATATATTTAACTAAAAATATAATGAGACACTAATGAAAGCCATGAAACAGTCAAGAAAACAAAAATGATGTAACGAAGGTGCTTTAAAAATGTCAGAAAATGATTAATATAGAAGATAGCAAAGATAATTCAACATATATAATTGAAATCTCTGAAGAAGAAAAAATGAATAGAAATAATATTTAAACTTATCATTCAAAGAACACTTTCCCCAGATGAAAGAAGACCTGAATCTGCATATTGAAAGAGTCACCATGTGCCTCAGAATATTGACTATTCAGAATGCTTAAGTCTGAGACATTAAGCATATATCTTGATCAAACTTAAAACTTTTTCTCTACTCTTGATATTGGAAGAGAAGGTTTGAAATCGAACTTTTTAACTTCTGCTAATGATGGAACAGTATTTCCAAGAAATTCAAAAAAAAGTGTAAGCAAAGGATTGTATATCCAATCAAGCTGTCCTTTAAATATCAAGTCTAGAGGAAAAGTTTTTAGCATGCAAAAATGAAGGGCAATCTGTACTCAAAATCCCCTTCTGAAGAATCAACTAGAAATTAAGCTTCCTCTGGTTAGAGGTTCTGGAAAATGTCAAAGAAAGGATTTAGAGCAAGAACTAAATACATTAGTTGCTCTAATATTAAAACCAGAGTGGGGCAAGTGTGAGAGGCCATAATACAAATGCTAAAACTTCTTTAAAAGTAGATATAATGCAGCTTTTTTAAAAGTGAGAAAATGAAAAATAAAGAAAAAAAGTAGAATAAATTCATTGACTGTCACGTCGACAGGAGAGATGAGTCAAAGACTACATTTAAACCTGACAACAAAATAGTAGATGCCTAAATATGAGAAAAGGAGGCTGCAGGTGCCATAAAAAGTAGAATGTACTAGAACAACCCAACACATCCTTAAATAAATGAAGAGATACCAAAAAGAAAAATAAGCAAAGAACAAATAATAGAAAGAAGCACAGCAAATACGACATAATACTGACAGTAAATATAACAAAATAACTTGACAAAGTTGGGAGAGAACATTGGTCATGCTAATTAACATAAATGTACTTGTCTATTAAAAGAAAGTTGGCTCAAAGATCAAAAGCCAAAGGTATGGTGAACACAAAAGACACATCTAAAGTGAATTGATTCAAAATGCTAAAAATAAAGGGATGGGCAAGTTCTATCAGGCAAATGGAAATAATAGGAAAGAAAGATTATGATTCTAACATGAGACAAAGGAAAATTCAGTCCAGTGGTCTGGAAGGGAAAGTGCAGAAATAGCCCAAGTACATACGGAAGTTTAGTATATTATAAAGCTTGGCATCTCAAATCGTTGAGGAAAAAACAAACTTTTTAACAAATGGCATTAAGACAGCTGAAGTATCTTTGAGGAGATGATAAAAGTAGCTTCTTTCTTCATATAATTCAGCAGAATAAACTCCAAATACATTTTTAAAAATGTAAAAGATGGAATCATATAGGTACTGGGTGTGGGGAAAGGCTTTCTAACTAGGATTAAATATCCAGCTGCAATGAAAACAAACCAGATTATTTAACTACATTAAAATAAACGTTAATATGGCAAAAAAAAAAAAAATCACCATAAGTAAAGTCAAAAGACGGGTGTGCAGGAGAGCTAGGACTGCTCAAAAACAGATGGAAGCATAACAAAAAAGCCCAAAGCCGCATAAAAAGGCTCTGATTGGCCAAATTTGGAATGAACAGGGCATTAAAATTAATATGAAAAAGTGATTGCCTAGAATGAGTACAGGGATTAACTAGGAAGGAACTTGAGGAAACTTTTTTTGGTGTTGGAAATGTTCTATATCTTGATAAGAGTGTGAATCCTATGAGTGTATATGCTTGTCCAAACTCATCTGACAGTATATGTAAGATTGGGGCACTGCACTGTAAGAATTATACCTCAATTCTTAAAAAAAGAAAACGGATAGCAATGGATTAAAACATATTGAACCTTAAAAATTCATGAGTTCATAATGACACTAAAAAACAAAAGCTGGGGGAAGAAAAGTTCTTTCCCACAGAAGAATGTTAGCCAGCACATGTAAAAGAATTGTAGAGTTAGAAAACCTCAGTTTTTCAACCACCAATGTAATAATTGATTCAGGCAAGGATAATCAATGGATGCTAAAACACTAAGTGAATCGGAATGGATTTTAGAAATTCGGACATTCAAATAGTCAAAAAGTGTTACCCAACAGGTAAAAGGAAAAGTACCTTTGAAATGTCAAATTCTGGCAGAAACCAACTTAACCAAATGGTGGAACTTAATTAACTTCAACAGTGATGGGACAGATTGATGTTACCTGCTTCATCCTGTGGTGCTGTTATTAAGATGCAGCCCCGCCTATATGTTATGCCCACCAAAAATGCTAACCTGAATTTCATCATGAAGAAGCATTGAGACAGATCCTAATCATCAGGCATTCTTCAAAGGAACTGGTCTAGACTCTTCAAAAGGTCACTGTCATAAAAGACCAACAGAGCAGGGAAACTGTTTGAAATTAAAGAAGATTGAAAAGACATGATACACTAAATGCAATAGCTGACCATTGATTGAATACCAAAACACACACACACACACACACACACACACACACACACACACACACACACACACACATAAAATACATTGTTAGGATAAATCACGGACATTTGAACATGGGTTATATATTAGATAAGACTGTAATATCTTTATTAAATGTCCTGAATGTGATCGTTATAATGTGGTTATGTAGATGAAAATCTTTTTTCTTCAAAGAGAGAGAAAGCAAGTAAATATGGCAAAAATGTTAATTAGTGGTAAATTTAGGTGAAGAGAATATGGGCATTTATTATACTATTTTTTTCCAATGGTCTATTTAGAATTTTTCAAAATAAAATATTGGGGAAAATAGTGTGTTTAAAGAAGTATGTATTAAATTTTAATTCCAAGTTTATGCAGTTCTCACTGCAAAGTATATTTTGGATCTCTCTGTCACTTTCTTTTCTTACTGCCATGACCTTAGCTTGCAGCTCCAATCATATCAGAGCCAGGAAACGTTGCATCACAATATACAAGGCCTCTTCCTCCTCCAAAATAATTTTTCTAAACAGAGCTTTTGTGAAGAGACACCTTGGCACAAATTTTTCCAATAGGTCCAAGTTGTCCTGGGGCTAAATTCAGAACACTTTAGTCTGCCATTTTCATTAGTTCTGAACCTGTATGTCAAATTGCGTGTGATCATAGCCTCAAACTTAACTCATCCAGTACAGACTTTGACCTCTCCCCTCCAGATTTTCCCGCTGTTTTCTATTATTTAGTGGCATCATCATCCTCTCAGTCACCCAGTCTGGCTCTCTCACAATAGGTTTCTGCTCATGCTTCATATCCTGCAGCCAAGCCCTGTTATTTCCTTAGAGTCATCCCATTGTCAATCTCTCTTATGTTAGGTCTTTATCATCTCTAAGCTCTAACCTATTACCTGCCTACCAAATGGGCTCCCTTATGTTCCATAATAAATGTTAAATAATTATCTGTCTATTGACTGAGAACAATGAGGAAGTGAAGACCCCGACTCTAGTTATTACCCTTTTGACCTCTTCTTTTCTCCACAAACAGGCTTATGATATATGTCTCTCAGCAAGATGGAACAGCAAAGCAGTTGTTTCCTGAAGCCTTGGAGGAGAAACGTGGCACAGAATTCACAGCTTCTTCACCTGGGCCCCAAATGCTCAGTGTGACAAATGCCAGGAGATAGGGACAAGGGGATTAAAAACAAGCAAAAAAAAATCAGTCTTACCGTCCTGTCTAATTCCCATTTCAGAAAGCAGGGACAAAAACACAGCTGGTACATTCTAGCTATTTGAAGAGCACAGGCTTTGCCTGCCTCTGAACCACTGCTGCAACGTGCCTGGTATCCGTGGTGCTGACATGGGGAGAGGAAGGTGGAATTGTTCCCTCTCTGGCCACCCCCTCCTGGCTATGGTGGTTAAAGCAGATGCTCTAGAACAGGGGTTGGCAAACCATGGCCCACAGATCAAATGTGGCCCAGGGCCTGTTTCTTTTCTTTTTGTTCTTCTTCCTTTCCTCTTCTCCTCTCTCCTCCTACCCCTTCTCCCCTCCTCCCCCTCCTCCTCCCCCCTCTCCTCTACCTCCCTCTCCTCCCCCTCTTCCTTCTCCTCCTCCTCTTCTTCTTCTTCTTCATTCAGGGGTATATGTGCAGGTTTGTCACATAGATGAACTTGTATCACGGGGCTTTGTTGTACAGATTATTTCATCATCCAGATATTAAACCTAGTACTCATTAGTGATTTTTCCTGATCTTCTCCCTCCTTCCACTCTCCAACAGGCCCCATTGTGTGTTGTTCCCCTCTATGTGTCCATGTGTTCTCATTATTTAGCTCCCACTTATTATAAGTGAGAACACATAGTATTTGGTTTTCTATTCCTGTGTTAGTTTGCTAAGGGTAATAGCCTCCAGTTTCATCCACGTCCCTGCAGAGAACAGTATCTCATTCTTTTTTATGGCTACACAGTATTCCATGGTGTATATCTACTACATGTTCTTTATTCAGTCTATCATTGATGGGCATGTAGGTTGATTCCATGCCTTTGTTATTGTGAATAGTGCTGCAATGAACATACCTGTGCATGTGTCTTTTCTTTTTTTTTTTTTTTTTTTTGAGATGGAGTCTCACTCTGTCACCCAGGCTACAGGGCAGTGGCATGATCTTGACTCACTGCAACCTCTGCCACCGGGGTTCAACCAATTCTCCTGCCTCAGCCTCCCAAGTAGTTGAGATTACAGGTGCCCATCACTATGCCCAGCTAATTATTTTATTTATTTATTTTTTGTATTTTTAGTAGAGATGGGGTTCCACCATGTTGGCCAGGCTGGTCTTGAACTCCTGACCTCATGATTCGCCTGCCTCAGCCTTCCAAAGTGCTGGGATTACAGGTGTGAGCCACTGCACCCGGGCTTCATGTGTCTTTATAATAGAATAATTTCTATTCCTTTGGGTATATGCCCAGTAATGGGATTGCTGGGCCAGATGGTATTTCTCTCTTTAGGTTTTTGAGGAATCACCACACTGTTTTCCACAATGGTTGAACTAATTTACACTCCTTACAACAGTGTAAGAAAAGCGTTCCTTTTTCTTCACAACCTCACCAGCATCTGTTATTTTCTGACTTTTTAATAACAGCCATTCTGACTGATATGAGATGGTATCTTATTGTGGTTTGGATGTGCGTTTCTCTAACAATCAGTGATGTTGAGGTTTTTTTCATATAATTGTTGGTATGGCCTGTTTCTGATAGTCTACCAGGTAAGAATCGTTTTTGCATTTTTAAAGATGTATTAAAGGACATGAGCAAGAGACCTTCCTTACATGGCCTGCAAAGCCTAAAATATTTACTATCAGGGTCTTTATAGAAAAAGTTTACTCTAAAATCAGACAAAGCATTAATTTGAATTCCAGTTCTGCCCTTCAGTAGGTGTGAGATGCCAGTCAACTACTTATCCTCTCTCAGTCCCTGTTTTCTCACTTGTATACATAGATGAAACACTGACATTCAGGATGTTGTAAGAATTAACTGAACTAATGTTTGTCAATTTACTTTATATAATTCTTGGTACGTAAGTACTCCACAATTGTTACTTACAATTATAATAGAGAAAAAATTATTACTTAAAACAATTACATCTGCCTTTTTAGGAAGACATAATTTATATTAGAGAGGATATAAATCTATATAGCTTCCTTCCCCTGGCTGAGATTAATGGGGGAAGATGAAGGGAAAGATGGAAATTTCAAACCTTCTGCCAGTTATCCCAGGCTGCCAAAGAGAAGAGTTGGAATATATAATCTACTGTTTACTTTAGTAGAGCACATCAATGATTCTTTGCATATATAAACAGGAGCTCAGATCTGAGTAGGGGGTAGGGAGATAAGTTGATCTACACAATGAAGAAAGGAGAATTGAGTTCGGAAGGGGAAGCTGGCTTCCTGTTCATTCTTGATGGCAGACTGAGTACATGATAAGATCTCCCCCTTTACTAAATTCACAGAAACAGCAGAAAAGGTAAAATCATAGAAAATAAAATATACAATCTCATATTCAAAATGCAAAAAACAGAAGGATGAGTAGAGTAGAATATGGGGAGATATCCCTAAAAGGAAGAAGCAGAAAAGGTTAATACATGTATCATGTAGAGAAATTATGGTAGCATATCTAGGCTCGGGATTCCTACCAAGAGGCTATTGAGAGGTCATAGCTATAGATACAAATGTGGGTCAAAGACAAGATTACAAAAACGTGATCCCAATTCTCCACTCTTCAGCCCAGACCCTGCACACCTCAGTGGCTAAAGAAACCAAGCCACAAAGGGGGTGGCCTCTGAGGACTTTTACTATGTGGGCAAGATGGGACACAGAGAGAAAAAGATAGAGTCAGCAAGGGGACATGGTTGGTTCTTGAAAAGCCACTCCATATTTCAGTGACACCTGACTGCCCCACCCCCCACCAGGGGTGGTAGGTAAGGTAGAAAGTCCACTGAGTGTCCATCTCTCATGCTCAGTATTGGGCAGAAGCAACAGGGCCATGATGTGACATGCTATGTCTCTAAAAACAGAGGGAGCTGCTGCCTCCTTAACAAACAAACGAAACAGGAAGGAATCTCAACCCCAGAGTAACAGTCCTCCAGGGTCAGTATACATTGTTTTGGCCTGACGAAAAGGAAAGAGTCTCATATAGTTAACAAGTCAACATCTAACTGATATAGTCATGCAAAAGGGACTCTCAAAAAACCCGTATTGCTGATAGCTGGTGCAAAAGAAAAGGGATTTGCATAACATCTAGGAAGAGGGGATCCCTGGCAGTTACTGCCACTGCCTACCTGTGCTAGGGACACAAGGGTCAGGACTGATAATAAAACAACTTGAGCCATGGTATCCACATAGCAAGAGGAAGATCCTTTCTGGTGATTAGCATCATAATAGATTTAGATGCTGACCCTATCTAATCAGCTTAATCTCTTTCCACAGGTGCCTCAGCCAAAGCAGTTTGGTCTTAATGAGAAATGTCTCCCCACTGAGAAGACCAGTGAATGAGGCCATTATCCATAATCCAAAAGTCATTTAGCAGGAGAGGTAGGGAATGTACAAGTAGATAACCTTGGTAATAACCATATATAGAGCCCCTACCTCATCCTACTAGAATGAGGGACCTGTCTCATGTACTCCTGTGGAAATCTCTCAGGGCTGGATGATGCATAGTTGCCCCCATGCTCTATTCAGTTACTTGTATCACACTGAGCCATCAATGAATCCAGGCAGGTGACTTCCTCGCTCACTTAAAAGTCATGGCTAGCTATAAGGTAAAGGGAAATTAGAACCAGCATCCCTGAGGTCACCATACTCCTAATTAGGGGAGAGCTCATCACCACCACATAGAAGTAGAAGGTATCTACAAGGAGATGCTACTGTCCAGATATACCACATCCACCTAAATATAGTCATCTGTGGCATGGGCAAGATTGTTTTATTCTAGATAGAACATAACTGAAGTAAACAAAATTTAGGGTACATGTGGTTTTGATATTTTTCTTACATAGATGGTCATCACATAGATGCTTGATTTTAATGTGATCTCTATAAGCAGCTAAAAGTTGATTTTCCATAGGAGACCATCTACATAAAGACTGATAGCAGCAGTTTGCTTGCTCAGAAGTCCAGGGATCATTTCTGGAGCCTGGAAGAAACAAACTACCAGAAGCTCCAGAAGGCATGTGTGTCTACATGGGCGCCATAGAAACTGCTGCAGTGTAACGTGCAGTCAGAGTAATAGGATATCAAAACAGATCTCACCGCACCAGCCTCTGCTCCAACTCAACACCTCTTGTTGCTTGGACTTCCACTCAAAGGTAGAAGGTATATGTGAAACCTGGTGGATTGGGTATCTGCAAGAGGCTGAGATTAGAAATGAAAATGTACCATCAAACAATATCAGTAGGTGCTGAATCTCCTACGTATAAAAGGACACCTGCAGTGGCACTTTTGTCTAGAGTCCTGAAAGCATCATCCCCAGCACCTTGACAAGGGCCCAGACAGTGGAGCTGGGAACCTGGACTTTAGACTGCCAAAGAAGCCATCCTCCAAGAAGCCATCTCCTTATCTATCCTTGGGAGATGCACTCATGAAGATCATCAAATGGTCCCTGAACAAGGACACATCAATATATTGCCTCAGGACAGCTCCTGAAATAGAGTGGGAGTTAGATTGAGAGACAAAAGTTTTCATTGCCCTATAGGGTGACAAAGGGCAGGACAGTGAACATGTACTGGAGAGATTACCAAGCAAAGATATACCATTGCTAGTGGTTGGGGTGGGAAGAAATAGTGAAGGCTCTCTCAGTTAAATAAATGGCAGCATATCACTGGAGTTGACCTGCTATGATTTGCCCAATCATGGAGATGATATCAGGGATCAAATAAGAGGTATGTGGATTATACAGGGTTTTCTAGAGAAACAGGACCAATAGGATGTGTTTGTTATAAGGAATTGACTCACATGATTATGAAGGCTGGCAAATCCTGATATCTGTGGGATGAGTGGGCAAGCTGGAGACCCAAGAGGGCCAATGGTTTATTCCACTCCAAAGTCCAATAGGTCTAAGACCCTGAAAAACTAATAGTATAGTTTGTGTCTGAGGGCCAGTAGGCTTCAGACACAAGAAAGTCAATGTTTCAGTTCAAGTCCAAAAGCAGAAAAAAAGCCAGTTTCTCAGTTCAAAGGCCTTCTATTCAGGCTTCAATCTATTGAATGAGTTTCATCCACATTAGAAAGGAAAATTTGCTTTATTCAGTCTACTGATTTGAATGTCAATCTCATCCAAAAACACCCTCACAGAAAAACCCAGAATAGTGTTTGACCAAATGTCTGGGCACCACATGGCCCAGTCAAGTTGACACATAACATTAACCATCAAAGAAAGTAAAACAACATCAATTAGCCATCTCTAGTAAACAATGAGGCTCTAAAATCACTGTTCTTTTTAATTAACTGTACCAAGAATTGAAGGGCAACAATGGTAAAACTTCAAATGAACCCCATGTGAAAAGACTCATTCCACTCCCTCTCCTTTGGGAGAGAGGAAGATTCAAAAGAAGTTATGAACAAATAAAGATCTAATTTTATGCATATCCCAACCTAGTGGTGTGTAAGGGCTTCTCAACCCAAAGGAAGAGCCCTGGTAGCTGCGACATGAAGAAAGGCCATGTACTAACATGAGAACGAGATTGCTTATAACTGGAGCAATTTTAGAACAGTTTAACCCATTACAAGCAATCCTGGAAGGCCATAGCAAAGTCAGACACAACCTGAGTGCAACCTTTCTATATGACTGGTCAAAGAACATGTGCATCAGTAAGGACAAAACAACTGCTGTTCTTGGCAAAGGCCAAGACCAGAACCTCTGGGAAAATCAGGCATGAATTAATAATGACCTTTCTGCATGGCCCCAGAAAGGAGATGCCACTAATTAGAAGCAAGCATAATACCATAAAGGGAGGCAAAACAGAGATGAACACATGGGATAATATTATAACCAAAAGCAAGAGGTCAGGATTTATGAGGACGGTAAATTGAAATGCAAGTTAGACTGAGATGCTTGTCCAGATGTAAGAGGCTCTATAGTGTCTCACATCTTCAGTTTAAAGGACTTCTAGGTGCTGTTAAGTCATGAGTCCCATGTCCAAGGGATGAAAGTAGCTTCTACAGGAAACAACCACCTCCTTCTCCTATTAAGCCACTAGCCCAGAGCTCTTCTCAGTTCCCCCCAGGGCAGCTCTGCGAGGACCTTGTACACAATGTTTCTACTGAGCAGCATGCTTCAGTGATGATGATGATGATGATGATCACTGTTATAGTTGCTTTTCTTGTTATTCATAGCTGTAATTTAATATTTGAAAATCTGCTCAGAGCTTAGGGCATGATATATAGCCAGTCTCCCAAGGAGGCAGCCTGGGGAAGTGAAAAGGTTTGGAAGCAGATGGGCCTCTCTACCACGTACTAGCTGCAGGACTGTAATGTGAGTTTGCTGTATTATTTTGGGATAGCCAAAATTCTGTTATAGAATCAAGAGAGCAAACTGGATGGATGAAACTTACAAGAAGGATCTAACAAGCATCAGGTAATTTTGGATTCATTGTGGAAGCCAGCCCCCAAGATGATCCCAGTGGTCCTAGCTCCTTGACCCCCTGGTATATTCCTCTCCCAGGCTGGGCAGGGATGTTCTGCATAACCAATAAGATACTGCAGAAATGATGATGTGTGACTTTGGAGGCTAGATCATAAAGACATTGCTTCCTTCAGACTATTTGCCCTTGGGGAAGGCAGCTGCTGTGCCATGAGGATACCCAAGCAGCCCTACAGAGCAGTTCATGTGGTGCTCCTGCCATCACCAGCTCCAACTTGCCAGCCACATCCAAGACAAGCACATCTCCCAGTCCCAGTTAAGCTTTCAGATGACAGCAGCCCTGGGTGACATTGTGACTGCAATCTCATGAGAGACTCTGAGCCAGAACGACCCAGTCAAGCTATTCCCAAATTGCTGACCCACAGAAACTATGATAGATGGAAAACGTGAATTGTTATTTTAAGCTGCTAAGTGTTGGAATATTTTACTATATAGCAATGGATAACTAACGCTAGCATAGATAGAAGGCAAACAAGCAGCTTATGAGGTATAGGCAAAACCCACAGGATGTGTGAAGTGTAGATGATGAGTGAGTAAGCAGCTTGTGAGACAGGCAGAATTCATAAGATATGCTAATTATAGATAATGAGTTAGTAACCTGTAAGACATCCTAAAGATATATACAGTAAATGGGACATACAATAAAACAAATCAGAGTGTTATGTACTATCTATAGATAGAAAGTCATAGAGATAACAAGTCATAATCATGCCATCTCTGGGCTAAAAGCTTTATCAACTCTAAATCAGCTACCCATTGACTGACACCCACCTGGTTTCATTTTGGCCCCAGGTGCTCTGTATAAGAAATGCAAATAAGGCTAGGTGCTGTGGCTCACACCTCTAATCCCAGCACTTTGGGAGGCCGAGCTGGTGGATCACCTGAGGTCAGGAGTTCGAGACCAGCCTGGCCAACATGACGAAACCCCATCTCTACTAAAAATACAAAAAATTAGCCAGGCATGGTGACGAGGACCTGTAATCCCCACTACTTGAGAGGCTGAGGCAGGAGAATTGCTTGAATCCTGGAGGCGGAGTTTGCAGTGAGCCAAGATTGTACTCCAGCCGGGGCGACAGAGGAAGACTCTGTCTCCAAAAAAAAAAAAAGAAATGCAAATACATTCTTGACTGTTCAGAAGCCTAATTGGCAATAGTTATAGCTAAGCGTACTTGTTCTAGTCTTTGTATTCCTCCTATCACAGAGCAAAATTATGCTTTGGCCCAATAGACCTTTTGTGTGTATTTGGCCTTCTTACTCAAATCTCAGTTGTGATCCTCATAACCACACCATCAGCAGGGAAGGCTGATGCAGCAGAGAGAGGGAGGATACACAAGCTTATATACCCCAGGATCCAAGAAGTATGGTCCTTCCATCTGCCAGCTCTCATCCTAAGTGAGCTAACCTACCCTATCCCTCTCCCCTTGCTCTTGCTTTGGGTTTTCAACAGATTTAGTAAACTGTGAGTTTAAGCACTTTAATTTGGCCTATGAATTCTTCTGTTCTGAGACCTCTGACAGAACTTATCTAGTAGAGTATGTAGAGGCCACGTTGCATTAAGATAATTTCTCACTTTCCTGGGACCTTGGAAAAGCCACTTCACTACTCTGATTCTCAACTTTCCCATTTAAACACAGGAGCTAATACTACACACTTAGCAGTGCTGTAAGAATAAATGAGACACTTGGGAGAAGAAATAATGGAGTGCCAGGCACAAGACAGGTGCTTACCAAAAAACTGTTCCTTCTGTCTTGGGTGACCCTGTAACTGTCTCTAACCTCAGCCAGGTCATCCACTAAAAGAGTATTGTAATATCTACCTCACGGTTGCTGTGAGGATTAAATAAGGTAACATTTCTGAAAGTATCTAGCACAGGACCTTGGTAGATGGCCAATCCATTTAAATTTTCTGTCTTTCTTTCCTTACAAATAAAAAAAGTATAACAGCTGCCTCTGAGATATAATTTCAAAATTGTGGGAAATCCCTCCACTCCCATCCCCAAGTCAGGTCACATCCCTCATCTACTCCCCTGCCTCCCATTCCTTTGAAGGGTTAGGGCTTTTGTTCCTTAATGGAGAATTACAACTCATCCTGGATGAACAAACCAAATGACTTAAATTCACCCTAAGACACAAATGACTAACAATAGATCCTTGCTCAGAGGGAAAGATTTTATTGGGAAAGGGAAGAGGGAGTAAGAAGACAGGGTTCAGAGGAAGGGCAATCAGAGGTGAGAGTAGAGAAAGGCCTCCAGAAGGGAGGCCTGGATACAAAGTCATAACAAAGACACACTTAGTCCTGTGGGTCTGTCAGGACAGGCCAGGCCAAGAGAGCTCCTCCTTCAGACAGTCCTTCTCAAAGATAGCCTCCCTCAGTGAGAACATCCTTCAGAGAGCCGCTCCCAAAGACAGCCCCACACTTAGATGATAGCACCTCCCTCAGGAGCACCTCCCTCAGGGGGAACAGGCCCCTCCCTAGACAGCCCCTCCCAAAGTGACAGCCTCCCTCAGGAGCACCTCCCCTCAGACAGCCTCCCTCAGACAGTCCTCCTCACAAGACAGGCCCCTCAGACAGCCCCTTCCCCCCTCCCAAAGACAGCCTCCCTCAGGGAGCACATTCTTTAGAGAGCCCGTCCCAAAGACAGCCCCTCTCTTAGACAGCCCCTCTCAGGGAGCATCTCCCTCAGAAAGCCCCTTCCTCAGACAGTCCCTCTTAAAGAGAGGCCCCCTCAAGACAGCCCCTTCCTCAGACAGTCCCTCCCAGAAAAGCCCCTCCCTCGGAGAGTCCCTTCATCCAAGAGCTCCTCTCAAACAGAGTCACTTCCTCAGACAGCCCCTCCTGAGAGCCCCTCTCTCACAGAGCCCATCCCTCAGAGAGCTAGTCCCTTGCAGAAGATGTGAAGCCCTTTTCAGGTACAGGAGTCAACAACCAAGAATGGAGCGAGCATTCGAAGGAAAGGAGTTGCAACAGCCGGAACGATTCATCTCCCCCAGAAAGGACTGCCACTCTCCTCTCCTTAGGGCTTCTCCTTGGCCTCAGGATAAGGAAGAGGATTGTAGGATTTGTCCCTCAGACCAAAACTGGCCCTCCAGAGTGGGTTTCAGGCCAGAACAACAGAGTCCCAGAGTAGTGTGGCAGCATAGAGGGAGACTGCAGCCTGCTGTGGGAAGCACATTAGGGATTAGAGGCAGAAGTTCTGATTTCAAATTTCAGCTTCACACCTTATCAGGGCTGTGTCCTGCACAAGTCTATAATGTCTCACTCAGCACCACCAGAGCAAAATGGTGGTCATCACACTACTTGCAGAGCAGATTTGCCTGGCAAAGCTTAAGCCTCCCATCCCCTTCACCTCATGGTCTTGGGAGTGTGGGGAGTCTCTGTGTGGAAGAGTGTTCTGGGGGAAGGGGAAGTCTGGCTGACGGGGATGGAGGGGTGTGTGTGTGTGTGTGCGCACGTGTGCACATGTGTGGAAGTATTTCTATATAAGCATTTCTGGTAAACTGCTTGAAGAGATCTCAAAAGAGACTTGACTTTCTAGGGCTGTAGTCATTTTGCATGTGTGAGATTCATTTTGTATCATTCTGAATCAAGATTCACTTCTGTGTTTGTAATTTTATTTTCTTTTTCTTAAAGCCGCCTCCCTCTAATCGTACAAGCTTCAACCCCACAAAGCCTGGATCCACCTAAAGTCCTCAGAGGGCTGTCACATGGATTAAATGAAGTGGCTCCCAAAACAGGGATCGACTCACCTAAAAGTAGAAATTGATGCTTACGACATCTGATTCAGTGGTCCCTTCTCTCCTTCTGCCCCCCAGGTGAGGTGGGGTAGGAAGAAAAAGGCAGGCCAAGAGGCCTCCCTTCAGAAACAGATTACAGTTGGCAGGGAGTCTGCTGCTCTCCCGCTAAGGCCCCTCCAGTCAGACAGGGCCAGATGATGTAGTGACTTTATTCAGTGGATAAACATCGAATTCAGCTTGCTGGAGGCCCCCCAGCTTCACATTACTGTTGACACAAAGCAGATTCCCTTTCTCTAAACCACTGTTTATATTTTAGCCAAGTGTCCTACATAAATCTCAGATCCAACCATCAGACTCTCTGGCTGCTTCAGAAATGATCAAGACCAATGAGAGAAAACAGCCTAATAAGGAGCTTACAGAAGGAGCTGGGGGTATCTCCATAGGAAAGGCTGCCTTGAGGGCACAGACCAGGCAACCCAGTTCTGAGGCTCTCCAAAACTGGGGGCCGGCACAGAGTTGGAAGCAGCTCCAGGTAAAATAAAGGGTCTTTTAAAGAACTGGGTCTCAACCAGGGCACCAGGCCTATGAAATATACATTCCGTCCAACTCAGGTTCACAGAACATTCTCAAGTCCCAATTCAATCGTTCTAGGAAATATGTGGGCTTGGTTCCAGTTCAGACTTGTTTTTCAATAGGTGTTTTCTTTTTTTCCAGAAAAAAAAAAATAGAATACAAACTTTGTAATAGCTTTGTGGTCCCATAAATTAATATTAGTGCTTGGTTAGAGCTCAGCACAGTTGTGTGGTAAATTGTGGTTTGGGGTTCAGGGTCTGGCTGAGGTCCCTGATTTGAAGGCCTCAGAGCCTGGAGAGCTGTGACTTAAAAGGACAATGGAGAAATCTTTTCCTAGTAGTAGGAGCTAGAAGCTGAATGCACTTCATCTTGACTCAGCAAGGGACAGTTCAAACACCACTCCCCTAGCTGTAGCTCTTGGGTGAGGTCTCTATGTCTTTTCTGCCGTAGTCATGCGTGGATCATAAATGTCCTAGCCCAAAGTAGCTGTTATTTTAAAGAATAATTAAAAGAGCAAGAGTAATCCCCGAGGCGTGGAGGAGGGGAGAGGGTATCTTTATATTCAGACGTTCTGGACTTGATTATAAATCCTAGAGCTTGGCTGCTCCATGGGGACCACGCTTCTCTAGTTTACCCGTCTACATGATTAACTGACTACTGCCATCTAGTGGATTTGGAGGCCTTTGAAGTTCTAATGACTAATGGGCAGGATGTTGGGCATTGATCTTAAAAGAAGCCATGCTTAATTAGGGCAGCAGATCTTAGGGTGGCCTGTAGGTAGGATTATAGATCAATCACCCTGGAATATCCCTGTGCGCAATTTCTCTTTTCTGACAGAGATTAAAAGATAAAATAGAAAAAAGAATAAACTGCCTATGGGTCATCAATGTTCTGAAGTTTATTTGGCAATTGAATCAAAACTGACATTCTGAGACATACAAAGGGACTCAGTGTGAAGACTACGGATAACAGCCTCACTGCTGTATTCCAAGAGGTCCATGCCGGCTGCTGCAGTAGCCAGACTGGTCCCTGGGCATGGTTGGGGTGGAGGGAAGAAGCCCTCAGCTAGCAAACAGAAATCTCAGCCCCTACAGCCATTCTCATATAGGGCTGTGCCACCCTGTCCAGGCAGCCCCCAGGGCTTGACCCCTGGGCAATGGGCATGAAATGACCTTTTCTGGGTAGGGAAGAAAAAAGGGGCTAGGTCTAGACCCCAGAACTTCACTTATGTCAGAGCTTCCGTTTACCTGCAATGGCTATTCCCCCAACAGACACATATCTATAGATGTTCACTTTCAGGTGCTAATCTGGAATTTTCAGAGAGTTTAAAAAATGAAAGATTAGCTACTTAAAGAATCAGCAAATGTGTATAAATTCATCTTTAAGATAAATGGGAAATTTGGCAGGACTCAAAACATTTGAATCAACAACCACATAAAGACACACACCAAATCTACACAAAGCATTTGGGTAAAGCCTGCAAATATTTCTTTTTCAGTTATTGCAGCTTCAATTTCTCTTAGATTACAACCCAATCCCGTCCCCTTCGCCCAGTGAGGCTATGAGGTTTCTGTCCAAAGCTGGAAATGGACCCCAATCACTCCTCACTCCCCCTACCACTCCAGGCTTCAGTTTCCTCATCTGGAAAATGAACCAGTGGGTTTGATTACCCCTGAGATCTCTTCCAACTGAATTTGAATTCTTCAAGTCTAAATTGTCCTTTGCAAGGTTTCCTCAAGTTTTGGCAGACGTGTGTTAAAGGCCTGGGGTGGACTGAACTCAGGATCTTTTACCATCATCTGGAGTGTTTCCCAAGGAGCATTTCGTTCAGAAAAAGAGATTGTTTCAGCTTGAATATGACTTGAGCGCCCATCAGGTAAGATGCGTTAAAACAATTTTTGTACAGCAGACCTAATGATAAGACAGCCTACCTGGGCTCCAGCCTGCCTGTAACTCACTGTGTGAACTTAGCAAGTCCTTCACTCACTCAGACTTTGCTTTCTACATCTGAAAAAGACAAAAGAAAGAAAATAATAACCTCATCCTACCTCTCTCTCAGGGTTGTTACAAGGGGGAAAAGAGCATAAACAGATGCGAGAAGTGCTTCCTTAAAAAGTTCAATATGAATTGTTTTTCTGTTTAGGTTATGTTAAATCCATTTCATATTATAAATCCCTTCCAGATGACACCCATCAAACAAACAGCCAAATGGTCCATGTCTGAAAGACCACAGACTTTTCTTTTGGAAAAAAAAATAAAAAGCCAGGCCAAGCCTGAGATATATCAGGCTCTCTAACAACAGGGAAACTTGGCTCTTCTTTGGGACTATTCCTTTTTGTCCTGGTGGCTTGTTAATCAGCTGTAGGATGCATTTTCCTTAAGGATTCAGGCTAGTAGTCAGTTAATCACGTAGACATGGGTAGCCTAGAGAAGTGTGGTCCCCATGGAGCCGCCAATGGAACTGGAGGCAGTAAAGGGAGGCAAAAGATGGCTTGGAAACCACTGGCATGTCCCTTTAGTGGGTAGTAATGAGGAGAGCCAGACCTCACGTTTTCACCTGGAAGATCTGATACTGTTTCCCCTCCCCCACTGTAAACCCCTCCATGAAAGAGCAGAGGACCCAAAAACCACAAGATGTGATTCCTAATTGTCAATAACATTTGTGTCATTCTGATGCTCTAACTCTATTACGTTAATTGCTCTCCTCTCTACACTTTATTTTAAGGTGAACATTAATTGATTCCCAACTGTAATCACAATTATGGCGAGTTATCCTGATTAATGGAAGATGTGATTAATAGGTAGGAAGGTGCAACTGCTTCTCCTTCCCAGGGAAGAGATGATATATGTTATTATAGCTCTGCTATAGGCTGCATTTTCCTTAAGAATTCAGAGCTAATGCAAGCTATCAATCACCATATTCCATTGTTCTTCCCAGTTGACTGGACACAACTCCCATTCGGCCCAGCCTGTTTCTCCTCGCTCACTGACTGTCCCTGCTTCCTTAGAGAACTCTCCTACTCCAGACCCACTGTGTTCCAGAGAGAAAAGAGATATGCTAGCATGTCAGTTCTGAATTCTGAATTCTGAAAACGGAATCATGAATTCTGGTACAGTCAAGATAGGCAAAGTGGTGGGTATCTATCAGGGCCAGACCTAGAAAATAAATTGAAGTAGACACAGGAGAAAACAAGTATTCATTTGTATTCCAAGGCCTAGCATCATACCCAGCACATGGTAGCTGTTTACCACATAGTATTTGAAAATGAGAATTGGTGAATGAAGCTTATCGTCCCTCCCTATTCCCTGACTACCAGTTGCCCATTGTGTTTCTGGACTCCTCTCTGCCGCCCCACCCAGCTTTGTCCTCTTAAAGTAGATTCCCCTCTCCAAGCCTTACATCCTAGCTCACCTGTCCTGCATCCTGCCCTGTGAGTGCCTTGCTAAGAGACAGAGTAGCTCAATAGATGTACCAATTGGTGTGAGAGCTAATGATAACTGTCCCCAGTAACCTTGTAATAGGAACCTTACCCACACCTCTTTACAACTCCTTTACATTTTGCTCAAACTTCCTTCTCACCCTTATCTCCAGGCATCCTCTCTTCCTGCCTACCCATCTCACACACCAGTTACAGATGACCAGTGAGTTCACTGGCATCTTCTGTGTAGGAGAAGTTAAGACCATTAGCTTAACTAGGAGAACTAGAAGACTTGCTTCGAAGCTGCAATGCGTGACAAGCATGGAGGTCTTCCTTTCTTATGGAGAATTTTTGGAGAGACCTCATGTTTGCAGTTCATGATGCTGTCAGTCACATAAGTGTTCTAAACTCATACTTATGTTTACTTTCCAAGGGGCAGAAAGGACCTTGTCTCTATCATCTCTCTGATGAGATTCTCCTCATTCCCCAGGCTTCAGCTTTAACGGAAGATCTTTTCAACCTGAGAGCCCTCTTAGCCAGGCAGAACACATTTCCCTCTCCTAGGCCTGGAGGCTGCCTGGCCACACCTCTGCACAACTCCACACGTCTCAGCATCATCACAACCTTGTAACCCAGATGTCTGCTGTCCTGTGTCAGACAAATGTCTGGGCCCCTGCAGATCTTACTGCAGTTAACACCTGTCCAAAGACAGCCAGCAGAGGGGGTGAGGGCCCAGAAGTCCAGCCCTCCCACTGCTTGCCACACTGTGCTCCCTGCCCTGGGGCTAAACCCATCTGCAAGAAAGGAGCCTTTTTCTTCCCATAAAGGTTCTGCCCTTAGCTGACCACACCTTGCGCTGGTTGAATCAGGCCAGGGATGCATCGGTTCCTACGGAGCCCAAAGATGCCCATGTGTGTTCAGAGAAGCTCCACTCTAACTCCAGGCTGTGATTCTCTTGTCACACCCTTGGGCTTGACCTCAGCTCCTTCACTTTATCATAAGTAATCAGCTACACTCAGATGTTGCGACTTTTTTTGTAGACTTCACAGAAAAATCTCACAGGGAAGAAGATGGAGGTTTTTGCGTGTCTCACACACTGAAGCACACAACCTCACTAATTCACCTGGCCCATTTATGTCCTCCAGGTCCACTCCCCCAAGGAGCACAACTAGGTCCTCTCCTCCTGGCCTAGCCTGTGCAGCAGCACCTCCTGTCTCCTGTCCCCATCTTCTTCCTCCTAATCCTATTGTCCACTTATGATCCAAACCCACCCTACCTCCTCCCTCAAACTTGCAAACTCTCCTCCACCACAGCTCAGGAGACAAGTTTCAGCTACCAAGATTCCGTATTTCCCTACTTTATGATTTCTTCCTATGCCCCACTCCCAGACTAATAATTATAAATTTTCAAAATACCCTTTAGTTATAATTTATGAGTTAATCTACCAATTAAAATGGGAGTTCCCTGAGGGCAGGGATTGTATACTATTTGCCTTTGTCTACTTGGTCTGACTTAGCTTTGAACTCCAGCTTCTTCACATACTGGCTGTGTGACCTTGAGCAAGTCCATTAACTTCTCTGAGTCCTTGTTTCCCCATTATTGTAAAATAATGGCAATAATCATGCCTATTTCAGAGGGTAAGGATTGGTAAGGATTTAATGAGATGATACATATAAAAGGCTTGACATACAAGTGCTTGATAGGTATTAGGTAGTATTGTTAGTGTATTGCTAGGTATTACTGGTTATTATTATTAGGTACTAGCAGAATTATTACAGAAGAGAAATGTACTCTCCCCCTGCCCCTATATACCTAGCAGTCACTCTCAGGCATGCGGTGACGTTAAGTCTATCTCTATCTTCCAGCCACAGTCATCACCAACAGTACTCAAATGTCTTCTCTCAGAAAAATCATGCCATATATATATTTGCATATGACACACAGGTACTGCTTTGTCCAAATTGAGTCCATGTCTTGCCCACATGTGTCAGTTTGGTCCCAGAGCTGAACATTTTGAGGATCTGTGGTTGCTGGGTCTTTTTTCAGCCTCAGGGCCTTGCTGTTCTTAATTGGTTTGGTTTCAAAATAGCTCAGCCCTCCCAGGCAAAGGAAGCTGTAGGCTAGGTCCTGATGGACAGTTAATAGATGTGTGTGGGCATGGGTGTATGTAAATATTTAACCACCTCAGAAGAACTGAGATTCAGAGCTGTGGACCTGTGCTCAAAAGATTATGTTACAAGTCGGGGCCTTCAGCAAAAGCCTTGCTCTGAAGCTGCCATAGAGACAACAGGCACATTTTCAATTTGGTTCAGTGCAAAAGATTTTTATTTAGCACCTGCTAAGCACTCAGCACTGTGGCAGACAGTCTAATGGATACAAATGGTGTGCCCTGTATTGCTACAATAATGCTGCATAACAAAATGCCCACAGCACGTTAGATTTCTTTCTCACATATCTGGGCTCAGCTGGGGTCAGGTGGTGTAGGCTGAAATTGGCCACAGGTCTGTGGGTTAGCTGGAGACAATGTTCTGTGTGTTTCTCATCCTCTATGGACCCATCAGCTACTCCAAGAACGTTTTTCTCATGACCACAGCAGAAGAGGAAAGGCCAAGCCCAATCACGTGAGCCTCTGCTTTATCCTATCTGCTAATCATCCATTGGCCAAAGCAGTCATATATTGGAGCCCATATTAAAAGACAAGACTCTACCTGCTATGAGGCCAAGGCGGGGCACACATCCAAGCCTGATGTCTATGGAGTAGGGAAACACACTATAACCCATGATGGAAGAGAGTGAATATTTCTGTGCAATAATCCAATCTATGGCATGTCCTAATTGTGATTCAGTATAAACAAGATCTTTATCTGAACCCCACAAATGTGCTCAGGCTTTCCCAAAAAGAAGGGGTGATTGCGCTGTATGAGTGCAATTTTTATTGTGGCTTGCCTGTGTTGAGTTTCATCTAGAGAAAGCAGGACAAGGAAGAAGCAGTGCCGGTACTCAGAATTGATGTTTTGATTCACTCTCTGGGTTTCTAGGAGTATATCAATAGCAATATTTGGATTACACCTTTAAATTCTCAGGCAACGAGGTGCTTTTGAAGCTTCAAATTCTCGTTGAAAACGCTTGTTTTATCCTTTCCAATTTGAAGATAATTCTCTTTGATAGACTTAACCAAGAGTTTTTGGCTTGAGGTTCTTGAAAATACAAGCATAATTTTGTATGTAAGGTCTATAGTTTTACTGGGTTGTGACATAGGCCAGTGACTAAAACAGGAGAATGTTATTTTGAATTCTCACAAAAAGGGTAAACAGAAACTCCAGAAACAAAAGCTCAGTGTTGAATTTCAACAGAAGTCCAGACTGGATCATTAAGGAGATGATTTCCTTATAAAGTGGTGATCCCATTCTCTCTGGCTTATTTCATTCAAAATCTCCAAGCCAAATTAATTTCTTTTCTTTTGGGAAATCTGTAGATTTCAGTAAGAAATTTGGCAATGACTCCTACAATACTCTTGTAGTCAAGCTAAAAATATCACCAATATAATAATAGGGTTAGGTCAAGTCTTAGTTATTTAGAGTGCTATTTAGAAAATGGTGATTGAAGATTACCCTGAAGACCCGGCTCTGGGAATGTGCCTCAGGACTCTGTCCTTGGCCCTCCCCTGTCCAACAGTTTTATCAATTACTTGAATGAAAAAAGAATCAGAAAGCACTCTAATCATGTTTGTGGGTGACACAATACCGGGAGAGTTAACTAAAGCAACTAGTGCAAAATCCACTCTCAGAGTAAGAGGCTAGACGTGGTAGATTAAACTTAACAAAGACAGTCACAAAGTCACAAATTTAGGCCCTGAGGCAGTGCACATTATGAAAGTCCTCTGCCTTGACAACAGTTTAAGTAGAAAACATCTAGGGATTTCAGAGGGGCCACAAGTTCAGTATGATCTAGAAGGGTGCTACAATTGCCCGGAGAGCTGAGAAAATGTCAGAGGCCGCATTCATGGAATTATGTCCCAGGTCAGAGAAAGTCATAGTCCCACTGGACACAATGTGGTTTCAGGCACGTTGGTCACCCAAGCAATGGCCAGGGATGATTTGATTTTCTGGCCAGCTGAAAAGGGATCCTCCTCTTCTCTCATTTGTGGCTGATTTTCCTTGATTTAGCAAATAAGTATCTCATGCATGCAACAAATATTTATTTAGCACCTATATGCCAGGCACCATATTGAACACCTTTTCTAATGCTAGGGTGGTGTGGGAACCAAGATGAACACCAAAGCCCAGCGTAATGGGGGGAAATGGCACACACACACACACACACACACACACACAATTATAATGTGTTATGGTTAGAATGATGGTGTTTGCAAAGTGCTATGTTAACACAGCTTTCCCCTGGACAAGAATTATATTCTTGGGCCACAGAGGGCAGCTTGGTATTTTAAAGGGAACCAACATTAGGGCCATTTCACCCCGGAGCCAAGTGCAGAGCCTGGCACACAGTAGATATTTACTAAGTAATTGATGAATAGAGGAATGGGACGGAAGACTGCCTGATAAAGCTAAGAATAAGCCCCAGCTCTGCCCTTTTCTGTCAGTGAGTCCATAGGCAAGTTGAATTAATTCACTGAGCCTCAGTTTCTTCATAAATAAAACAGGGATAATGATCCTCATCCCACAGGGTTGTTTTGTGGGTTTAAAGAAATGGAATGAGCTCCAACAGATGCGAAGTGACCTTCAAGGTACCAATGACATAGTAATAATAAACTAGTACTCATTGTTTCTCTGAGTCATGAGCCAGCAAGATCACATTTGGACTATTCCGGGCATCATGAGTTAAAATAGGCATTAACAAATTATAGTCCATTCAGAGAAAAGACCAAAATGAAGAGTGCTTTAGGAAGCAAGAAATGTTGTGGGGCTAAGGGGGTGAAATCTTCCATAGAGCCCCAGAAGGCAGCACCAAAGGAGGGTAGAATTTGGGGAGTTCTATTCCAGCTCTGGTATGGAAGAACATTCTGATAACCATAGCTGCCAAGAATAAAATGAGCTGCTTTATCAAGCAGGGAACACCTCATTGCTGGGACTTTTAATGCAGGGTTTGAAGCAGCATCTGCCAGCAATGTTCAGACCATCATTTCTTCAACATAATATTTATTGAGTACCTACTCTGTGCTCTCCTCTTGTTCTAGGGAACTTTGATTAAAAAGGAAAAGCAAAGACAGAGCTTGTGGATCTAAAGCACTCACAAAAGCAAATGATTTTGTGTATAATGTTACAAGCTGCTGTGGGAACACAGAGGGTTTTATAGAAGGGATTTTGCCTTTGGATGGGAGATGGGACAGAATGACCTCTAAGGTCTCTTGGTTCCTATTATTCTATGATTCTATGTAAATCATAATCTCTTTCTGCCAAGAATTTACTCATCTAATACAAAGGTTTTCCTTGGAATTAAACCTTGGCGATTGAGCCTCTAATTCTTAAATGGTAAGATTCCACAAAAGTATTGATAATGATGCCTTACACCAGAAAAGCACTTTCCCCCCAATCTGGTGGAAGAAATTTGACATCTATTATAACATTTAACCCCCACATCTAATCATGTTTAAATAGATAAGGAAATGGAGAAAATCATGTTTAAATAGATAAGGAAATGGAGAAACAGGAACAACACGGACTTGCCTCAAGTCACTCACTCATTCGCAGTAGAGCTGGGGAGAATGCAGGTCACCTAAGCCTCATTTATTGTTCTTGCTAATAGGCCATAATGCATTTAGTTTTCTTCTTGGATTTTGTCTCGGAAAGTTTCTCCTTCCTTCTACCTCCTCCCCTCCCCCCTACTCTGTTATTGCAAGCACAGAATCTGGCAGATGAATGACCTGGCTGATCTCCCAAGTTTCCCTCTGAAATGTAGAACCCGACATCCCTTCCATTTGAAATTCCAAACACAGTCACTGCTGTGTCAGAAAAAATATTAACCGTTTGAGCAGTGGACCTTGCCACCAGCCCAGGAGAATGATAAGCACAGGCAGAGAAGGGAAGCCACTCACTGCCTTTGTTCAGCTCTAAGGGAAGATGCATGACCTAGCTGGGGTGGCGACGCTGTTTTTTAAAAATAAAATATAGGGATTCAAATGCCTGTGCTAAGAGCATTTGCTCCATGGGGAAATGGCCTTCTCCGGGAGACCAATAAATATGTGCTCTGGCTTCTTTATTTGGCTTTCCTTTGAAGTTGAAGTGGCAACCAGTGGGCAGGTCCTGAGGCCAGGGCTTCTGCAAATGTTAGGCCATTTGGAATGCTGGCGATTCCACTGTTCTTTTTTATCCCTGGGAGTGAATCACTCTGACAGCCTGACAAGGCTGCTGAGAGACAGAGTGAGGCACCTGTTTAGACAGTTGTCCCATCAGACTGGGTAGCCTGCTGTCTCTTCACCAGTGGGGGTCAGGGCAGGGAGGAGACAGGAAAAGGATATGGGGCTGAGCAGAAAGCTGCACTGTCGCCTGAGGATGTCCCCTGGCCAAGTGCCTTGCAGGCACCCTCCTAGGGTATCCCAAGCTGCTCCACTGGCTGGTTTGGAATTCTCAGCTGGATCAATCAGGTAATGTATGTGATTTGCTTCCAGAAATGCCAGAGACAAAACAGGAAAATTTCTACATCTCCATCCATGAAAGACTGAGCTCTGAAAGGCATTCTCTAAAAGGAATTTCATGTTGTTGGCAATGGCAGTATCATTGGAAGATGACCCACACCCACACACACCCACACCCATTCACACACACACGCCCATTCACACACACACACGTGCACCAGCACCTCCTCATTCCCTTATATTGCTTTATTTTTCTCCATGGCACTTACCATTTTTGCTGTCACTTATTTGTTTGTTATCTTCTCTGCTAGAGAATATTCCCTCTGTGAGGGCAATGACTTTGTCAGTTGTTCATTGCCGCAGCCCCAGTCCATCAAATGGGGACTGGCAATAGTTAGTTCTCATTAAATAACTGTTTATTCACTTGTGGCCTCAAGGTCTATTACTAGAGATTTATTAACTTAGTTTTCAAAGACTTCAATGTTATTAAAATGCAAACATCCTTAGGATCGCTCTTTAAGTCTTAATAGTAGTTCTCAGCTAATAAATTTTGAGGATGAGAGAGTCTGCCATCACATTGTGAAGCACAGATACTTTCTAGAGTTACGCTTGAGAGGAAAGCATTACAGGTGAGGAGGATCTAAAACAAGAGGGTGACTAACAGTAAAGCCTGAAATGTGGCCTCTTGATTATTTTGCCCCAGTTGGTCCTGCCTGAGTCATATTTGACTCTCGGACCACTCTAAATCCAACGTCAGCCAGTCCTATGTCAGCTCTAGTAAAGAAATCCCTTTCTCTCCACTCTCACTATTGATACCAAGTGCAAGACCCCTTCGCCCTGAAATATCAGTGGTCAATCAACATAAGCAGTCTGCTGCCTCCAATCTCCCTATCTCATCCCTGTTGTGTACCACTTCCAGGCCAACTTTCTAAAACACCATTGTCTTTGGACTACCCTGTGAGAGTCACTAAGATGATTTCTGAATATTTCTGGTTCTCCCTTTAGAGACCAATGATAGGCATGTGCATGACTAGTTTTGTTCAGTGAGTTGTGAGAAGACACAATAGACATCAGTTCTGGGCTTGAACATTTCATTGCTGATGTGAGACCCCCCAGAGCTCTTTCTGTCTGGCACAGTGACCACCAATATTTCAGATTAGCCTGGATCCTGAGTGAACAGGGTGAGCAGACACCCCTGGTAACCCACAATGGATATAAAATATAAAATTAATCTTCATTATTTAAGGCCCTGATAATTAGGGGTTGCTGATTTCTGCAGCGTAACATTGACTATCCTAATACCTACCACATGCAATAAAACCTATAATGTTTCTCGTTACTCATTATCATGTGTGATATATAGTACACAGGTTATGGTTCTATAACCAATGTTATAGGTTATATACAAGTAGGTTACATAGTACCTCTGGTGCTATTAAACAGACATGGATCTAAGTCCTAGTTTTGCTACTCACCATCAGACAAGGGCAAGCTATGTAATCTCCTACTAAGTCTCCTCTTTTGTAAAATTAGAATAATACTTACCTTGGGGTGATTAAATGAAATAACAGTGCTGGTGACAGGCCTATAGCAGTCATTCAGCAAGGATGCCAGATGTGGATAAATTCCCTTTTCTCTTCCTCTTCTTTCTGCTGACATTCATGTGTCTCCATCACCTGGCCATACCCAGCCCACCTGACTTACCTCCCACTACTCGCCTTCACGACTGATGCTCACATAATGTCACAAAGAGTGATGCTCAACCCTGACTTCGCATTGGAAAAATTCGGAGTGCTTTATTAAAATACCCATGCCTCCTCTTTACCTTACGCCAACTAAATCAATCTCTAGAATTGGGGCCCGGCCTTGGTTTTCTGTAAAAGCATCTTTGGTGATTTAAATGTGCAGCCAAGATGGAGATCCCTCATCTGCAATTATATAAAGGGTTGTGAGTGTGGACTCTGAAGCCAGTTGCCTGCAGCTATGTCTTAGCCACATAACCTTAAGTAGTTTTCTCTGTGCTTTTACGTCCTCATCGGAAAGCATGGATGAGAATAATGAAGCCTCACCTCTTAAGGCCTTTATGAGGTTGGCAGAAGAGTGTGAATGCACTTGTGCCATGCCTGACTCGTGGCAAACTCTCAGTGAGCATAGTTGTCCCTTCCCCCAGACTGTGCTCAGCCCTGGAATGTCCTCTTCCTCCTCAAGGCCCTCTCCTCCTCAGCCCCCGCCTGAATCTTAGTTCTGTAATTCCTTCACATGCCTCCTCTACTCCAGATACGACTGCATAGAGAGCCATGATTTGTGTGAAGAGTATGTACCATGATTTGCGTGGAGAGCATGTACCATGCCTTTACATATGCAACATATTGCTCTTCAATCTACTAAATCTATCTCCTCATAGAGACTAGAAACTGATGAAGGAAGGGGTGATATCCACGCTTCCTTTTCTTCTCTATTCCTTACAACAACCTGAGTGGCACTGTGCGCATGGTACCATTGGCTGATTGATGGGCAACTGTTGGATTCAAAGCCATTCTCAGCAATGGCTGCAGCCACTGGCGTGTCAACTGCTGTAACACCCAGTCATATCCTCAAGGCTGGCTCCCCAACCAGAAATGGGGCAGAGGTTAAATACCCAAGCAGTCAAGGACCTGAGCCTGGACCATACAGCACAGAGGACAGTGAGGCAACCCTTCTCTCCTCAAGTCCCTGTGAGGGTGGTGGGGCCACCCAATCAAAGGAGAAACCTGCATTGTAACTTTTATACTCTGGCTGACAAACGATCCCGCTCCAAAGAAAGGGATTGCTGGGGAGATTTTATTTTCATCCTTCCTGATCTTCTGAGACCCATGGAGAAACACTTCCCACCAGCAGTGGGGCCCTCCTGGCCTAGGCCCAGGTGACCTGGAGTCCATCCGGGAAGTCACAAGCCTGAGGATACGTGCAGGACTTCCTTGCTATACCCTTCCTTGCTATACCCTTCAGAGGGCAGGGGAGGCTGTGGAAACCTGTAACAATTTCTGAGGATCCAGGTTGGACCTCTGAGCCCCCCAAATCAGTATCTCTTTTTACCGATACCTGTTTTCACTGCCTCTTTTCTTCCCAGTAGTCTACCATTAGAGGAGAAATAGCCAGTTGCAGTGGCTCATGCCTGTAATCCCAGCACTTTGGGAGGCTGAGGTGGGCAGATCACCTGAGGTCAGGAGTTCGAGACCAGTCTGGCAACATGGTGAAACCCTGTCTCTACTAAAAATACAAAAATTAGCTGGGCGTGGTGGTGTGTGCCTATAATACCAGCTACTTGGGAGGTTGAAGCAGGAGAATCGCTTGAACCTGAGAGGCGGAGGTTGCAGTGAGCCCAGATAGCGCCACTGCACTCCAGCCTGGGTGACAGGGCGAGACTTTGTCTCAAAGCAAAAAAAAAAAAAAAGATTTTGGCTGACTTCAGTGGCTCACACCTGTAATCCTAGCACTTTGGGAGGCCGAGGCGAGTGGATCACCTAAAGTCAAGAGTTCGAGACCAGCCTGGCCAACATGGTGAAACCCAATCTCTACTAAAAATACAAAAAATTAGGCTGAGCATGGTGGCTCACACCTATAATCTCAACACTTTGGGAGGCCAAGGCCGGCAAATTGTCTGAGGTCAGGAGTTTGAGACCATCCTGGCCAACATGGTGAAACTCCATCTCTACTAAAATTAAAAAAAAAAAAAAAAAAAAATAGGTGACTGTGGTGGTGGGTGCCTGTAATCCCAGCTACTCTGGAGGTTGAGGCAGGAGACTCACTTGAACCTGAGAGGCAGAAGTTGCAGTGAGCTGAGGTCATCCCATTGCACTCATGCCTGGGCAACAAGAGCAAAACTCTGTCTCAAAAAAAGTGGGGGGGGGAGGGTTTGGGGGTATAGTGACTGACAATTGGAAACTGAGGCCAATAAAAAATTCTCAGATTCTTGCCAGTGACTCACCCACCATCACTGAGTAATGAAGGGGAAACTCACCCCTGCCTATGCCCAGCTCCAGGTTCTGGGTGATTTGTCTGTTTGTTCACCTATTCCTTGTCCCCATTTTATAACATGGGCATTGTTGTTCCAGTTCCACAGATGAGAAAACTGTCTCAGACAGGACAGGTGAAGTGGCTTGTCTGGTGCAGGTCAGAGTCAAGTCAGACATTTATTCATTCATTTATTCATTCTCTCACAGGATTTAAAGTTCCTCATGATGAGGGTAGCAGATGAGGTAGAAGCAAGGACTAGGAAAGACTTGAAGCATGGGTGAGTGTGTATGTGTTAAAAATGTACCAGGATTTGTTTTAGTGCGGTGTGGTAAGACTGCAGACGTGGAAATGATTGTTGTGAAGAAGGAAATCTATACCTGCAGATTCCTAGAAACAGGAGACACAACGCGCCTTGCAGGGCCACATGGGGAAGGGGCAGGGACAGTCAGGGGGCAGAAGAAGGAGAGGGAAGAGCATGTCCAGAGCCTCTCCTGGGGTTTCTGTGGGAAGGAATGGGTGAGGCAGCATCAACACGCCGAGTACACTTAGGATTGGATGGTTTGAATAATTCTGAGGGTCTCTGGGCCATAGGGGTGGTCCCAAGTTGTTTGGTACCTGGCCCTGGGATGATTTCAAACAGGGAGAATATTGTCTTAGTATGTGAGACTTTGATAAAGGAGGTGGTTGGAAGTGTGAGCCCTAGATTGGTTGGTTTGTATATCAAAGGTATATTCATTTGCTCTCCCTAGCAATTAACTAGGACTGGAAGGGCAGTCTCTCCAGGATCAATGCCCCAAATGCCAGAGCATTTAGAATACAGAAAATAAGAAAATAGTCAATACACTGTGTGATGGTAAAAATCTGTAGGTGAAAACACTTGGGAGGAATAAAAAGTGATTTAGTCTCATGACCCCAGCCACAAAGGACTGAGGCTATTGCCTGAGATAAGGGCCTAAAAATGGCAATGATGAAGCCAAGAGAGTGTCAGCACCTCCTCTGGGGTCTCAGTCTTGGGATGCTGTAACAAAATACGTTAGACTGGAAAATTTATAAATAATAGAAATTTATTTCTTACAGTTCTGGAAAGTCCAAAATCAAGGCACCAGCAAATTCGGTGTCCAGTGAGTGCTTGCCCTCTACTTCATAGATGGTGCCTCTTGCTCTGTCCTCACATCGTGGAAGGAAAGGTAAGGCCAAACAGACTCTCAAGCCCTTTTATGAGGGCACTAATCCCATTCACGAGAGTGGAAACCTCATGACCCAGTCACTTCCTAAAGGCTCCACCTTTTAATACTATTGCATTGAGAATTAATTTTCAACATTAATTTTGGAGATATAGAAACATTCAAACCACCACAGGGTCCATGCAATGGAAAGACAGCATCATCTTTGGGGGAGGAACCACATTTTAGTTATGGCCAGAAGCTAGAGAAAAGAGCCCAAAAATGTAGGGAGTTAGGACTGAATGAAGGCTCCAGAGTGAACAATGGAAAGCACTGGAAGAGACTGTGAGTGGGCATAAGTATGCAGAGGTTGAGGAGAAGGCATAAGACAATAGCTGAGAGGGTTGTAGAGCTGTGGAAACAAGGAGCAGGGGGCATGGTTGGGTCTATTGTCCTGGGTTGTGGCCCCGCCTAGGCTGAGGTCCCAGGTAATTCAGGAAACCTGGTTAAGCTAGCAATTTGTAGGCAATGCTCATTATTTTGATACTATGGGGCCAAGAAGTTCTTGTATTTTTAAATGGAACCTCTGCACAGCAGCTGTGGAAAATTTCTTGGCCTCTTAAGGTGTTATTCCCCGTAAATTACCAAAGTTCAGGATGCCTCAGAGATTTAAGGTTTCACTTGGGTAAATAAAAAGCCTAGAATATCTGGGGGAACTGCCTTTGACTCCTTTCTTCATAAACAGGGAAAGAATGAACTGAATCCAAGTGCCTTCTGGTGGAGTTTCCATGGTCCTTATTTCTTGGGGTCTTTGTTTTTAAATCTGTCACTGTACCAGCAGACAAATTAGCACTCAGGACATCAAGATACTGGAGACCGGAAGTGGACATGAGATAATTGATCTGAGATCACTTCTAAGACATCTAAGTCCAAAACTCAAGGAGTTACAGGTGGCCACACAAGGTATGGAGGGGCTACTCCCAACCTCTTTTTCTTAAATGGAAGAATCCATTATTGTTCAATCTCCCCAGTCATACCACATAGAGAGCCTGAAACCTGAACTCTTTTCATACACTGAAACTTCCTCCCAAAGACTGTTCATGTTTTATGACCCCCTTACTTGTGCTGACCTTCACTCTTACTTCTCCTCCTACCTTATCCCACACTTCTTACTTCATACTTGCCCCACGTGGCTGCTTTTTAATGTGTTTATTCATTCATTCCTCAAATATAGAGAACCTACCATGTACAGGCACTGTACTCAATGTTGGTGGCCCTGATTTCCATCCTACATGCCAGTCTTAAATCAATCCATATTCATGACAGATCCTCTACATTAAAACACAAGAACCAGGGTAGGTGCTGGGTGTGGTACAGGAGGGGAGAAGTGTTCGGGTCGATCATCGACTGACTAGAGCTTGCAGGCTGTGGAGGCAACATGACCTGCACAGGTCTTCACTCTGAGAGACAAGCTAAGCAATGGATGGGATGCTGCTAACAGGTGTGTTTTCAGTTATGGAAAGAGTAAGAGTGAAAAATCCCAGACTCTGCCATTTAACTCACTGTTTAATCTCAAACAAGTTTCTTATTCCTGTGAGAGCTTTAGTTTATCAAGCTGTAAAATGAGAATAATCATCTACCCCCAATATTGTTGTAAAGATCAAATGAATGGATGCCTGTGGAAGTGCTTTATAGACTGTAAAGAGGGATGTAGATTATTATCTGCAGGTAATAATAAGTATCTAACTATTTGCAGATTAACAAAATAAGTATATCCCCAAACCTTACTCCTCATGGATAAGCTGTATTCTCCAGATCTCAAAAACCAAATGAGCTGGCTTCTGAAAGCTCTGTAAACATACCCCAAGGGAGATACTCTTAACCACACTCCTTTCTACTTTCCTCTATAAACTTTGGTAGTGCCCTGAGAGCCATGGGGATAAGGAGTGCACAGCTATCTGGGATGCTCACACCTAATCAGGGTCCCATGGAAATCCTTTCTACAGCAAGTGTCTAGTCCTGTATAGCAGAGCTGAGTACCCGATCGGATAATGAGCCGCACAGCTGTGCAGGCAGATATTTCCCCAATTATGGTGGCATTAGGGAAAGTTATTGGAAAGGACTTTCTCCCACCATTGAGTAGTAAATGCTTTGCTAATTTGCCTGATGATACATTTATGACAGTTGCTTGCTAATCCTCTTTCACAATCTACCTTTAATGGCCTGTCTGTTTGGAGAGGCCAGTCTTCTCCAATGAACCAACTTTATTTCATTATGGCTTATTATTGTATTTTGTTCAGGGAGTGCCTGCAAATGAGAAAGTGCCCCACAAAACTCTCTCATCATGGGCATAATTACTGCCTCGGTGCTTAGAAAGAAAGAAAAACAAATACTAATCTTTGCTAATTGAAACAGTAAAATATGTGTAGTTCAGAACTATTCTGTATGGAATTGTGAGAGGAAAAAAATCCTACACGCACACAAGTACACACTCAGACACAAAATGGAGCCTTGCCCTGAAACTCGGACTATAAATATGTAGGACCCTCTCCTCTCTCTCGCTCACTCATCTGTCTGCCACAGCCCCATATTTCGCACATGTGCATTTGAGGCTCAGTGTACTGGTATTAATTACTTTTCAGATTTTGGAGAGGGTGCGGCAGGGATTGTTGTATAATTAAATTCATTTCTCTTGGGGGAATTTACTTCACTTGTTTGCATTTCTTGTGCTCCTTTTACAGAACGAGATCTGAAAGGAAGGTTTTGTTTGTACTCTGTTCTGTAATTTCTCTACTTTCTCTTTTTTCTTTCTTTTTTCCTCAGGTTCTCCCAGGCTCTGGCCACAGGCATGACACACAAACAAATCAAGGATTCTCAGGACAATTTTATTTAACTTGGAGTGAGTTGGGGGAAGAGTTGCTCTCCATAAAAGAGGCCAAGTGTTGATTAAGTGGGCAGATCATCCTGTAATTAAGATTTTTCTTTCTATCGTCAAGATAAACTAACTGCTCACCTCGGCTGGCTTTACCTCCTTCACTGAATCAGTCACACCATGTGCAGCTGTGGGGAAGGCAGAGGCAGATTCATGGATAATTTTATGGCCAATTTGATGGTCATGTATTTAAGAGCATAAGAAGAAAAAGTTGCGTGATGCATGGCAAAACAAAAAACAACAAAACAGAAGTCTTATGGTCAGTCTTGAGTTCAAACCCTACATTTACAGTGAGGACATTATAAGGTAGAGTAAGCCCAGTAAATCCCTCCCATTAATTACAACTCAAAACTCTAGACAAAATAGAAAAAGCAACTATCCTAGGACTCTGAAGGTAAACAAAACAGATTCAGATTGTGAAGGCATGTTAACACCTAGAGCAGCAAGCCATATGGGAGTGACTTCCTGAGGCCCCCTACCCTGCTTTCTCTCTCACCGCATTGACCTGAGCATGGCTGCACACATGCAGCAGTACCCCACAGTGGCACCTGCAGTCAAAACTTTGATAGAAACACCATTTTTCTGGCAAGAGAAACTGGGAAAAGATGGTCCTCCTGGAGGCTGGAAAATGTGAGAGAAATGTCATAGAAGAAAACCTTGGAGAATACAATCTTCTAATTCTATCTATAACACACACATGTTCAAAGAACCCCTGAGCTGTGCAGGCATGAGACAGAAAGTGGCCTAGCAAAGGTTTTGAGAACTGAACTAAGATGTGTATCATTATCCACAGAAGGTAAGACAAAAATTACAATCTGACCCCAACTGGTTCAGACTAAAATAACAACAAAAATCAAGATTCTGTAGAGGATTTTAATAGAATACAGAGTATGCACAACATAGTATTTATACTATCCAGGATGTAATCCAAAATTACTTGGCATACAAAAAAGCAGGAAAATGTGACCAACTCTCAAGGGATAAAGACAATCATAAAATACTAACCTAGAGATTATCAAAGACTTTAAAGCAGATATTATAACCATCTTGTATGAGGTTTGAAGAAAACTTGAAAAGAATGAAAAAAGTTTTCAGCAGTCTATTTGTATATTTCACCAGAGATATAGAAACTATAAAAAGAACCAAATGGAAAATTTAAAACTAAAAAGTAAAACATCTGAAATTTTAAAATGTTCACTAGACAGTCTCAATAGGACTTGAAGGTAGCATTAGAAATTGTCTCTGAGAAATAGAAACCAAAATTAAAACAAACAAAACGATCCTCAGAGACTTGTGGGATAATACGAAGAGGGCATCGTTGTCCCATGAGGAGAAGAGAAAGAGTACTTGAAGAAATTATGAGTAAAATCTTCCCAAATTTGGTGGAAAACATACATTTACAGCTTCTGAAAGCTCGGCAAGTCTGCAAAAAGATAAATTTAAAGAAGAATATGCCAGACATATGATAGTCAAACGACTGAAAATCAAAGATTAAAAATATTCTGAAAGTAGCTAGAGAAAAACGTCACATTATATATAAGGAGACAGTGAGTTGAAATACCATGCATTTCTCATTAGAAACTGTTAAGATCAGAAGGCAATGGGACTATACTCTGAAAGCATTAAAAGAAAAATAATTCTCAATCTAGAATTCTATAGTGAGCAAAAATATCCATTATAAATGAAGATGAAATAAAGACATTCTCAGATAAATGAAAAAGTGAGAAAATCCATAACCATCAGACGTGCTCTAAGAGAAATCTTAAAGGAAATTCTAGAGGAAAAGAAACCAGAGAAAATTTGTATCTTTAGGGAAGAAAGAAGAGCAACAAAAATGGTAAATATCTGGATAAATATAAAACATTATTCGTCATCTCTTAATGCCTTTAAAACATGTGCCTGTTGAAAGCAGAAATTATAACATTGTTTGGTGGGATTTTCAATGTCTGTAGGGATGATACATATATATAACAACTTTAACATAAAGTGGGAGGATGAGAGGATAAAGAGACCGGTATGTTTCCAAGTTTTCTCCATCTTACTTGAAGTCATAAAATATCAACTCTAAATAGATCATGCAAGGTTAGGTATGTATATTGTAATCCTTAGAGTAATTATTAAAAATAATACAAAGAGAAATAGTCAGAAAGCCAGCAGATAAGTTAAAATGGAATACTTAAAAAATTTAAATATTTCAAAAGAAGTAATTAAAGAGGTAATAAGGGAACAGAAAATAGAAGGAACAAACAAAAATGAAAAATAAACTAGTAAACCTCAATCCCACCATATCAATAATTACATTAACCATAAGTGGTCTAAACAAACCAATTGGAAGACAGAGATTATCAGGTGGAGCTGTTTTTTTTAAACCTGTCTTTACTATGTACTAGCTATAAGACCTTGAAAAGTCACCTAATCTTTTGATCCACAGTTGTAATTAATTACAAGGGAATAATAATATCTACTATGCCAAGTTGTTATGGAGATAAAATGAGGTGGTGTCAGCTAAATGCCTAGTGTATGGCAAATACTCAATAAATTGTATCAACTCTCTGCTAATGACCATTAACAATGCCCACTACTAAATCCATCTACAGTAAGTTAGGACCATTCATGTAGCTCTACATTATTTTGTCTTTGAAAAAAAATCACTAAAGAATAGGTGGGATCACAAATGATTATCTTCTCCAAAGCATGGTTTCTCTTATCCCACTCTGAATATGACACAAAATTACTATATTTTATCTTACAAGACTCACTGCATATTTATATCTTTAGCATTATGAATTAGTAAATTGTATAGATTGACTCTCTATTTCCACATCTTCCAGCAACTCTAAACATTTATTTGTTTGCACTTCTTCTACCCTCATTGAAATGATCCTTGCTTACTAGAAAATAATAATCTGTACTACTTCCCATAAGCATTTCTGAATTTCACAATACTGAACGTCAGAGCAAGAACCCAGGCCTTTCAAGACCTGCCCTTACCAATTTATATGTAATTAAGACATCCATTAATGGGCGCACATCCTCCACTGGAAGGTGCAACACTGATTTGTTCTCTTTGCCGAGAAGGTAGACTGCTGGGATTCCAGCCAGAGGAGAGACAGAGACATAGATACTGGCTGCACATTTAAGAAGCAGCATTTGTCAAGGTGCCAGAGAGGGCATGGACCTTGAGATCCATCAGCAGTTGTCAAATTTCCTCACTAAATATTGTTCCGGGGTAAAAATACAGAAAAGTTCATCTCGACAAATATATAGTGAGCACTAACCATGTGCAGGGCACAGAGCCAAGGGCTAGGAAAAGAACTATGAATCAATGATGATAATCAACATAACTGCCACCCTCAGATAGCTAAAGGTCTGATAGAGGAGGTAGCTGGTCAACAGGTCATTTCAGTCAACTGTGGTCATTGCTCCATTCATACCCTCTTAGACCTGCCCTCAAGAGGCCTTAATACCCAGGGCCTAAGTTCCCACAAACCCCAGATATCCCAGAGATCAGTTTGGAGAATTCCCACTCTGGGAACTTCTGCTTTTCTTCAGCCAACATTGTACACATAGAGAGGTCTGGGAGTAGATCTTTCCTGGTAGTGTTTGCAGTGTCATTTACCATTTATGTCACCTGTCATAGGAGCCATTATAATATTTGCTTAAGTATTTCAATCAAGTTCTTTACTTTAAGCCAGTGGTTGCTGAGCTTTAATTAAAGTGTATTTGCATACATTAATATCACCCAGCTTCCCTACATTTTAACTGTATTTTTGCATTCAAAACATGACATTTCAATAACAATAGTTGTCAGTGCCTGGGCTCTTATTTATGCCACAATTACAGATCCTGTTAATTACAGCCCCAGTTGGCTTTTCCAGCTCCTTCTGACACAGTCTGCATGCAGCCATAGCTTCTAGTCTTTAAGCATGTGCATTTCGGTATTTAAAGAGCAGCTCCACCATGCTGCAAAGGTTTTTAAAATGTCGGGCTCCTGTTTTCTATTTCCAGCCCTGCTGATGTTCCAGCCTTCAGGAGTCAGGAGGAACAAATGCAGCTTTTGTATCAGAGACTATTGGGCCTGGCAGCTTCTGGGGAAAATTCTAGTCCTTGCTAATGATGGATCTGATGTGTTAAAAGCTGAGGACCAACTTAAACTGATTTTAACTGTATCTTCTCAGCAGTTAAAATAGTGAAGGAAGAGAAAGTAATTTGGTGGACTAAGAATGCTTTGAGTTGTAGGCGAAGGAATAACAGGGAAATTCTCACCTCTTGAGCGCTGCTGAGTATTACTGGGGTGGATAGCTGCTGTTTAGTGAGTGCCAATGTAAGCTGGATGGTTGGCACCATAGAGGGTTTGCCCTCCTGGGGAATTCCTGCTCCTGCTTTAGGATTTGGTCCAGGTCACCCACCTCCCCAGACAAGCTAAGTTACTCATTCTCTCCCCTTTGTGCTCTCGAAGAATCTTCTCCTAGCCTTGTTAGGGCACTGACCACTCCTCATTATTTTCTTGTCTCTCTTTCCAGCTAGACTATGAATTCCTAAGAAAAGGAACCATATTTTATCTCCCCGTACCTGACACCAATGACCCCAAATAAACATTTCTGGAAATGAGAAACCATAACACCAGACTCCCAGAGTCTGAGCTGGTGCCAACAATCAGGTAAGGGCCCTAACTGTGGGAAAGACCAGGACTAAAGGCCAGCACCATACCTGAGAGAGGGGGGCCTGTCCTCTCTAGTGGTTTAACCAGCCAGCCCACATGTTGCAGGCATCCCAGGTGCAAGTGACCCAGTTCTGCCCCTGCAGCCTCACCAATCAGACCCTGGACTTTCCCTCCCTCACTCTAGGAAAAATGTTCTGCAATCAGAAAAGCAAATGGCTTCCAGCATCCCAAAACTGCAGAGACAGCTAAAGAGAGAAAGCTCTTCCAAAACATCCTTTGTGGCCACAATGCATTTCTGAACCCTGTGGTGAAGCCAGAGGAGTGAAAAGTCAGCTCGAGGTTTACATTTCCAAACACTGAGGCTGGAACAATAAACAGTGCGCTCAGCAGGCAGAGAGACAGCCTGATTTGGGTTTCTCTTATTTATCCAAATACTCTCCAGCAAGCCCCAGCTCACAAACAATCTGTTTGTCTACCGTCAGGCCATGGATCACTGACCTCTGGGAGCCAGACAATGTTTCCTGGGTCCGACAACAAAGTGATAGCAAATATCTCTGCAGTGCAGAGAACAACAAAAGATGCTATGAGCCAAAAACTACTGAGAACCAAACTGGAACCCTAGGGAGGTGGGTGGATGCTAGGCCTGCTTTGAGGAAAGTATGTGAACTTGTGTTTGAGCTCACAGGCACTGGTCCAGTCCCATTTTAGCAGCCACTTTTAAGCCCTGTCTATATACTGCCTGTTCTGCAAGCTTTTCCGTCTCCTTGTGTGTTAATCCATTCTTACACTGCTATAAAGAAATACTTGAGACTGAGTAATTTGTAAACAAAAGAGGTTTAATTGGCTTACAGCTCTGCAGGCTGTACAAGCATGGCATCGACACCTGCTTGGCTTCTGGGGAGGCCTCAGGGAGCTTTAACTCATGGCAGAAAGATAAACAGGAATAGGCACATCACATGGCCAGAGCAGGAGCAAGAGAGAGAGTGGGAGGTGCCACACACTTTATATCAACTAGATCTGGTGTGAACCCAATCATCACTAAGAGGATGGCACTAAGCCATTCATGAGAGATCTGCCCCCATGATCCAAACACCTCCCACCAGGCCCCACTTCCAACACTGGGGATTATATTTCAACATGAGATTTGGCAGGGACACAGATCTAAACCATGTCACCCTGCATATCAGTTCACTGCAAAAATATGTCTATTGAATACAGATTATGTGCCAAATACTGGGCTGGATTCTGGAGATACAAAGACAAATTAGACTCAGATTCTGTCTTATAAGTTTGCCATCTACCTGGAAAGACAAATCGTTAATATTTTTATGGAGTGGTAAGTGTCAATTTCAGAGTGTACAAAGTGCTACAGGTGCAGAGGAGAGGATCACTAGACCCAGCCTGAACATCTAAGGAAGGCCTTCTGGAGGAGAAGACATCTAAACTGACTTCAGAAAATAAATTATGTCCAAATGAAGAAAGATGGAAAATGTATTACAGGCAGCACAACCAAGAGGAGCAAAGACACAAACATGTGAAATGACCTGGTGTGTGTGAGAAGCTAGAAGCAGTTGAATGTGACTAGCTGTATGTGCAAAGTAGACTAAGTAGAGGTAGGGCTGAAGGGACCAGCAGGGGTCAGGTCAAGGAGGGTCTAGTGTGGTCCTTTATGTCAAGGGGAGGCACTTAGAATTTCTCCTCTGGGAAACGGGAAGTCTTTGAATGGTTTTAGGAAGAAAAGTGACATGAGGAGATCTACTTTTCAGAATGGTCACTCAGTTGTAACATGGAGAATGACTGATTAGAGGACACTGTGGAGGTAAAGAGACCAGTCAGGAGGCTGTCACGGCAGTCCAGGAGAGAGCTCAGGTAGCAGCAGAAGGTAAGGAAAGTATGTTATGCCATTCTTGCATGGCTGTAAAGAAATACCTGAGGCTAGGTGTGGTGGCTCACTCCTGTAATTCCAGCAATTACAGGAGGGCAGATCACTTGAGGTCAGGCAGATCACTTGAGGTCAGGAGTTCAAGACCAGCCTGGCCAACATGGTGAAACCTCATCTCTACTAAAAATACAAAAATTAGCCAGGCATGATAGCATTCACCTGTAGTCCGAACTACTCAGGAGGCTGAGGTGGGAGGTCGAGCTGCAGTGAGCCAAGATCACACCACTGCACTCCAGCCTAGGCGACAGAGTGAGACTGTATCTAAGAAAGAAAGAGAGAAAGAGAAAGAAAGAAGGAAGGAAGGAAGGAAGGAAGGAAGGAAGGAAGGAAGGAAGGAGGGAAAGAAAGAAAGAAAGAAAGAAAGAGAGAGAGAGAGAGAGAGAAAGAAAGAAAGAAAGAAAGAAAGAAAGAAAGAAAGAAAGAAAGAAAGAAAGAAAGAAAGAAAGAAAAAGAAAGAAAGAAAGAAAGAAAGAAAGAAAAAAAAAGAAAGAAA
>NW_016807677.1:6351353-6371195 GCF_001698545.2 Rhinopithecus bieti
AGAAACAAAGAAAGAAAGAAAGAAAGAAAGAAAGAAAGAAAAAGAAAGAAAGAAAGAAAGAAAGAGAAAGAAAGAAAGAAAGACAGACCTGGTCTACCTGGTACTGGGCATTTATAAGAAAAGAGGTTTAACTGGCTCATGTTTCTGCAAACTGTACAGGAAGTATAGCAGCATCTGCTTCTGGGGAGGCCTCTGAAAGCTTCCAATTATGGTGGAAGGCAAAGAGGGAGCAGGCATGTCACATGGCAAAAGCAGGAGCAACTCGGGGTTGGGGACGTACAACACTTCTAAACGACCAGATCTCATGAGAGGTCATTTGCAACCATGAAGATGCTACTAAACCATTCAAGAGAAATCCACTCCCATGATCCTATCACCTCCCACCTCCAATACTAGAAATTACAATTCAACATGAGATTCAGTTTGGATATATTTCCAAACTATATCAGAGAGTAACAGGTGAACGTGAGAAATATTGAGAAAACGGACTTGGCCAGACTTGGTCATGCAGCTTGCAGGAGAGAGAGGGGTGTTAAGAACAACCTTGAGATTGCTGAATTGAAGAGCTGTGGGAAGGGTGGTGCTACTGATGGAGATAATCACGGTAATTCTTGTTATATGCATGGTTTACTATATGCCAGACATTATGAGTGCTAATGGGATATTTCAATTAATATTCACAACAACACTATGAGACTGGGACTATTACTTTATCTTACAAATGAGGAAACAAGACAAAGAGTGTTAAGTAACCTGTCCGTGGCCACACAACTACCAGATGGTGACCCTGAGCCTTTGAACCCTGGGCAGAGGGCTCCAGAGGCTATGATCTTATCACTATGCTGTGTGGCCCTCCAAGACACAGGTGGTGCCATGGGTACCTCACATAGTGGCTGGCTGGCACTCAGTCATTGGAGTCTGTCTTGGTTTGAGTTCCTCTTGCAAGTAGTTTGTTTGGGAGGCAATCCCAGGAAACATCAGCAGGGGAGTGGGGAAGGGAGATGGGAGAAGTGGAAAGAAAATCAATATAGGGTAAGGTGGCATACAGGAGTAACAACTGGAGCTCAATCTTGCTGGGGAGCTCTGGGATCAGTGTAGAACACATGTGTCAGGTCTGTCTCCCCTAAGGGTCAAGGAAACTGGGGTCTGTGTCTGCTCACTTACTGGCACTTCCAGCCAGCTATAAGGGACAGAGTGGGCTCTGGTAACCAGAGAAAGCTGACAGGCAAAGTATCCTAGGTGCTCACCATGGAAGTCCAGCTGGAACACAGGTAAGTACCAAAGGATATGAGTGAGGCTTTGACAGCATCTGCCACAAAACCCAGGAAGAATCTTGGGACTGTATCACAGAATGCATCACTCTGCATCGCAGAATACATGACTCCATCCATGCATCTAAGCTAAGGAGAGCAGAGAGACCACGAGAGTCAGATATCCCAAATGTTTAACCAACAGATGTCCAGAGCCCTTTAAAGCATCAAGATGGAACTTCCAGGGCTTAGAGTCTCCAGATAAAGTTCCTGCTAATTTTGTATTTTTAGTAGAGATGGGGTTTCTCCACGTTTGTCAGGCTGGTCTCGAACTCCCAACCTCAGGTGATCCGCCCACCTCGGCCTCCCAAAGTGCTGGGATTATAGGTGTGAGTTAGCCGGGCATGGTTGCACATGCCTGTAATCCCAGCTACTCGGGAGGCTGAGGCAGGAGAATCACTTGGACCCGGGAGGTGGAGGTTGTGGTAAGCCAAGACCGTGCCATCGTACTCCAACCTGGGCAACAAGAGCAAAACTCTGTCTCAAAAAAAAAGTTCCTGCTGTGCTGGTGATTACAGGAGTTGGAAGTGAGAATGAAAAAGGAAAACATTCTGAGGGCCTTTTCAGCTTTCTTTATTCCAAAACCACCGGTAGAGAGAATGTCATCCAACCCAAACTTACTGTGGTCCTCTAAATGGAAGCATTACCAGTGGTTCATGACCCCAACTTGCACAGGGTCTGGGTTAGACATAGGGGAGAGTGGATATGAATCTGCAACCTGTATTCCCATCAGCAAGGGCTTCCCACATAACCTCACCCTGAACACAACCATTAGACTTGACTCCATGTCCTGGCTCCAACTATCTCCAGGTCTGAATTTTCATTCATTTCTCTAAACCAGAAAACTCAGATGGTATTGTAGTCCAAAGTCAAGAAAATGAGCATGTAGCTGTGTTCCTGAGTTTGGTGCAGAAACAATGGTGAGACTGCAGTAGAGTTAAATGTTAAATATAGCCTTGACCGTAATTAAGGATTAGAGGGATTAGAGAAGGTGCTTTATAACAAGATCTGCCTATTAAGATAAAATGTGCAGATTACTATCTGGACCCTGTGTTCAAAAGCATGCAAAATTGTCTTCTCAAAAAAAATAAAGTTACTCAAGGTGGGCTGACTAGATATGGAAAAATCAGAGAGACGGCCCTTTGAAATGGAAGGGTAACTTGTAGATACAGAGGCAGGAATCAAAATTCATCAAAACTGTTACCATCACTACCATGCTGTCAGGTAAACTGCATACAAGGCTACTGACTTCATAATCAAAATTTGACTGAAATTATACCAGTCTCTGTACCTTAAATTCCCAATAGATTCTTTCATAAGGACGAGAAGATTTAGCTGAGGATGGCCCAACCAGTACAACAGAATGCACTACAGGCAGTTTCCTAAACAGTTGCCTTTAATCATGAATATCAGCATGAGTTCAAGTAAGTAGTAAAGGTGAAGTTCAAGCCAGGTCTATCAGATGCCCAAGTTCATTGTTTTCCTTTTTTTTTTCCTTTGAGATAGAGTCTTGTTCTATCGCCAGGCTGGAATGCAGTGCCACGATCTCGGCTCACTGCAACCTCTGCCTCCTGAGCTCAAGCGATTCTCCTGCCTCGGTCTCCTGAGTAGCTGGGACTACAGGCACGCGCCACCACACCCAGCTAATTTTTGTATTTTCAGTAGAGATGGGGTTTCACCATGCTGGTCAGGATGATCTTGATTTCTTGACCTCGTGATCTGCCCGCCTCGGCCTCTCAAAGTGCTAGGATTACAGGCGTGAGCCACCGTGCCTGGCCCATTGTTTTTCAACTACACCTTCCCCATTATCACCATTTGCTTCTCATTGTGTTTTAGAGGTGGTGTCTGTTTTTCTTAACGTCCTACCCATTCTTCCATGCCTGGCTCCCAGAGAACTTCCCTGACCACTGGAGTCCTCACCTTCATTTTCCGCATCCTCACTCCAGAGACAGTTCAGGTCTGCTTGTCATTAGAGACTGGCCTGTGTTGTTTGCTAGTGTGGGAATATTCAGGTCCCTCATCTCTACCAAAAACTCCCGTGGTGATTTTAAAATATGTTCACAAATCCTTGTCTCTTCAAAAAGTGGAGCCTAATTCTCTTCCTCGTCTCTTGAATGTGGGCTGGACTTAGTGATTTCATTCTAACAATTAGAATGTGGCAGCTGTGACAGCATGTGACTCCTAGAGTAGATCATAAAAACATGGTACTTCCTATTTCCTCCCCCCACCCAACTCTGTGTGATCTTTTACTCTGGGAGAAGATAGCCGCCGTGCCATGAGGACACTCAACCCAATGGAGAGGCCCATATGGTGAGGAACCGAAGCCTCCTGCCAATGAGCAGCCCTTGAGGTCTGCCAACAACTGCATGAATCACTTACTATAGAATGAAAGAAATGTCAGACACTTTAAAATGCTAAATCCTAGACCTTTTTTTTCCATCTTGAAAGTAGATCCTCCAGCCGCAGACAAGCTTCCAGATAACTGCAGCCCTCGCTAGCATCTTGACTAAGGCCCCATGAGAGACTCTGAACCAGAACCACTTGGCTTCCTGACCCACAGAACTGTGGGAGGTAATAAAATGTTTACAGTTTTGAGCCACTGCATTTTAGCACTGCATTTGCACCACAGATAACTAATATTCTCCTGGAAGACCTTTTCCTACCATCTTTCACAATGCCCTACACAGGGTGGTTCTCCTAGTAGGTATCTGTTAAGTATTTACCAGCCAATTGCTTTGACTGGGAAGGCCAGTCTGTCACCCTAGGACATGGGAGAGCTTAGGAAAGGCTATAACTTGGGCCTTTTAGGTGGTAAAGAGAATATGAAATGGTGAAGGGCACAGCATGATAGAATGGTGTATTCATTTCCTGCGGCTGCAATAACAACTTACCACAAACTTGGGGACTTAAAACAACATACATTTATTCTCTTATAATTCTGGAAGCGAGAAGTTGGAAATCAGTTTCACTGGTCTAAAGGCAAGGTGTCAGCAAGGCTGGTTCCTTCTGGAGACTCCAGATGAGAATCCATTTCCTTGCTTTTCAAGCTACCACAGCTATATTTCTTGCATTTCTTGGCTCATGGTCGCTTTCTCTATCTCTCTCTGTTACTGTCTTCATAGCACCTTCTCTTTTATAAGGACCCTTGTGGTGACATCTGTCCCACATAAAAATCCAGAATAATGTCCCCATCTCAAGATCTGCAACTTAGTCACATCTGCAAAGTCCCTTTTGCCATATAAGGTGACATTCACAGGTCCTGGAAATGAAGATATGGACATATTTGCAAGAGGCCGATATTTAACCTCCTACCACAAGCAGAAAAGCCTCGCTTCTCGCATCAGACAGATTTGAATTCAAATCCTCTGATTAATCATTGTGTAATGTTGAACAAATAACGTTAAACTGAGGCAAGTTTTTAAAATTTCCATAACAAAGACAAAATGTATTAAATGAATACTACATATAAATGCACCTGGCACTTAGTGGTTGTTTTTTGGTTATTTGGTCTCTAAATACACGCTTTTCTCTGTCTTCCTTGTATTGAGTAGCTAGGAAGAAAAAGACCCGGGCCAAGAAGGAACTCAGAGGCTGTGAGACTTGACTCGTAACTAGTTTTATATGGCGCTTATCATTTACAAGGCAGATTAATATCTGTTATGTAATTTGACTATTAATCCCATTTTATCAAAAGAAAGAAACAGAGGCACAAAGGAGTTAAGTGATTTTGCCAAAATCGCCCTGCTAGTAAGTGTCAGAACTGAGTTTCCTGATGCTAAGTCCTAAGTTTTTTCCTTTATATCAAATGTATTTGAGTAGAGTCTGGAAAAAAAAAAAAAAAAAAAAAAAATGAGAACAGCTACCAAATAAAGCAAAGGAAATGAGAAAAGAAGGCCAACCAAATAGTGTGTTACTGTGAATGGGTGAAGGAATGGTGCACAAAAGCTTTTAGAGGACAGAAAGGAAATGCAATTATAAGAAGATAGTGTTCCTCCGAGCAGGTCCAGGCTGGCTCTCAGGGAAGTAGGGAGAGAATGGGACTTACTTTCACCTTGATATGATCCACTCTAATTCCTTTCCTCTCACAAAGAAAGGCACAGAGAAGAAATGTGGAGACTGCTTTCTGAACTTTGGGAATAAAAAACTTTCTCATGTGGCTAATCAGTTTGGCTTATCCGATGAGACACCATCACAGGAGTTAAAGGCGAATCCGCGGATGATTCTGGGAGGAAACAACATTGGATGGTACCGCTGCATGGCCTGTCTGGCTCCGGAGAGTGACGTGTTCTCCCTCTCATCTCCCAGACGGGGTCTAGACTCAGAAGGTGGGAGAGCTGCTCTGCTGGGGGTCGAGGTTACAGTGAGGGGAGAAGTTTGCTACCGCCTAGGGTGAGAAATCACATCAATGATAAACGCATCACATGTTCCCCTTCCAATTTGCAAAGCACTAATACCCTGTATTTTTTTCACTCAGCCTCACAAAATCCTGCTCAAAAAAAAAAAAGGAAACGGATGCAATGAAAGAACTACTACCATTTATTGAATGTTGAACATGTGCTAATCACTGGACAAGGAGTCTTGTGCCTTTGCGATTAGCACATACAAGGATCATATAAATGTAATCATCTCAATTCCTCTGTAAAGTATGTCTTTTTACCTCCAGAAGGACTTAAGGTTCAGAGACTGTAAGAGACTTGCCCAAAGACCACAGCTACCAGGTGACAGGTCAGAATTCAAATGCAGGACAGCAAGATGCTTACTAGCAGATCATTTCAAACGAGCATGCCTGGCACGTAGTAAACACTCCGTAAGTGGTGTCATCTGCTACTGTCGGTGTTCTTAGAAAGGCTCTGGCCCATCCCTATCTAGAATCATCACTCCATTGCAGGCTTGCCACTGGAACCAACTCTTCGCTCTGGAGTTAGGATAAATCATTGCCGGCTTCAGGCCCTTCTCCATTAAAAAACGTACCCATGGAGACAATGAATGCAGTGAATTTCCACCGTCATCACGCCTTGGTGTCAATCAGAAGGAATGCCCCACAGGAAAGCTAGGACTGGGCATTTCTCTCTACCTATCACACGATTTGATGAGCACAAGGTGCTGTGGTTTGATGTATAGAGTCTGCCTTTCTTAAAGGAGCCCTGATTGTGGACTGGAGGGGTCTGTGTGAATGTGCCCTGAGGCCAGCCTGGCAGAGGGCAGGATGGCTATCTCTCCACTGTGGCTACAGCTGCCTTTGGAGCTTTCTCGGGAATCCCGGGTGTCTACTGATAGAACAAATGTACACAAACACAGCAGAGCCGGCTCCTGCCAGAAACAGACTCTGAAAGCTACAGCGACCAGGTCCAGAAAAGTTCCCCCCAGGCCAGCTCAACTCCCACCAGCAGGGGTCACACCTGAGCAGCCAGAAGGGTGAGGGGCCCTGAGAGTCTGGCCTACCAGCCAGCAAACCTTTATATGCTGAGGGTGAGGCGCACACTTAGTCAGCACATGGAAGGGGAACTGGAGGAGAACATTCCGCTGAAAGGAGGTCCTGGTGGACTGGGGCCAACTCCCCGGGAGCAGAGGAAGCAGCCAGCACCCTGGATGGGCAGAAGCAAGACCAGGGTAAGCTACACTACAAATTGTGCCTCTGCAGGCGGCTGCCAATGCCATCTTAATAAGGTGTCTCAGACAACCAGAGGCAGCTGTTCACCTGATGGCCCTTCCCCGCTAGTGGCAGGAGGCTATGTCACTTCCCCTGGAATGCCACGCCGGTCAGATGGCCAGATGGAAGCTGAAGAAGCCCTGAGTCAGTCCTGGAACCAGAGCCCCCACAGTGGGCCATGACCCGTCCCAGCTGAGAGTGGAGAGGGCCCTTTCCATAGCCATTTGGGTCCTGATTTTTTATTCTTTCCCTCTGGAGGAGGAGTCAAAGGACTTTCCTCAGCAAGGGAGGTGGTAGGAACAGGGGTGAATGTCACAGGCTGGGTTTGGATGCTTTTGTGGTAACTCAGAGCCTGAACACGAGGCATATCTGAAAAAAAAAAAAAATCTTGAATAAAACATGGAAAATGAAGTCCACCTTCCAGCGTTTTTCTCATAGCCGGAGTTGGGGCCTCTGTGGCAGCTGACTTCATTTTCCCCTTAGCATCTGAGGTCCTCACAGCAGGCAGACCTAGCTAGACTTCAGATGACTCCATCCACAGGGGAACAGGATTCAAATTGCCTCCTGATAACCTCTCAGAACATTATTTTCCCCCTTCTGGTTAATTTCTATTTCAGTGTTAAGCAGAGACCTTTCTTCCCTCTCGGCTACTATCCCATTTATTAGTAGTTTAATTTAGAAAAGGACTCTTTAAAATATTCCATTGAAATAATTATCCTGGCTTGGGAAAGGACCCCCAGTCACAGTGGGTGGTTTGTGTTGCTCTGAGGCCATGAGGCTGGCACTGGCTCCCTGGTGAGTGATGGGGACACACCCTGTGGTCCGGGGCTGGAGAACAAGGGCTGGAGCACAGTGCCCTGCACCTAGCTCCTTGTTGGGTCAGAGCCCGGGTGGGCTGTGTGTGGGGGGAGCAAGATGGGTATACCCACAGATAGGGGGCTGAGGTGGGAGAGGGCGGGCATGGGGGCTGACCCCAGGCAGGACCGAGACCTGAGCTTACAGGTGCAGGGCAATCCCCAGGATGTCTTGCTGCCCTCTGTCTCCAAAGGAGGTGGAAATCCTCACCCGTGCTTAGCATTCCCCTACCTCTGCGGCAAGGAATCCTGCTCCCTGAGGCTGACCACTTGGTCCCCGGCCCTGACTCTGCCCCAGGACAAAGTACAGAAAGGTCTGTTGAGAGTCAGCAGGTGAAGTCGGAAGAGGTAGGCTTTGAGGCAGACAGAATGAATCCAATTCAGACCCCCCACTCACTGGCTAGGTGACCATGGGCAAGTGAGTTAATTTCTTTATGACTTACTTTCCTCTGAAAGCTGGAGATAATGATAGCTACCTGGAAGTATTTTCTAAGGAGAGTGTATGTGTGCAGGAAGAATGGCCAGGGAGGGGCCTGTCAAGTACATGCTCAATAAAAGTCCTTTTCTGCTTCCCTTTCCATCTGAGTAGGCCCAAGGGAGAGGGCCCAGAGCTCAGCCTCGCAGCATTGGCTGCCAGCCCTATTGGTACCTAATGCTCTGAGTCTCCTACTTGAGGGGACATGATCCACAGGGAGACACAGCCCCAAACCTGGGACAAGGCCAGCCTGAACAGAAGCTGGACAGATGCTGGGTATCCACTGGGCACAGCCCCTGGAGGCCATGTAGGGAAGCACCCACAAGCACCCACATTTGCATAGTGTTCTATAAACCTCAAAGCATCTTTGCCTATGTTTCAGCATTTGCCTAATATCACTCTTTGAGGTAGATAGAGCAGGTATGCCTTTTATCTTTCTTGTTTTACAGATGAGAAACCCAAGGTTTCAGCAGTTTCTATAACTTGCCCAAGGTCACAGAGCTAGTGAGATGCAGAGTTGGGGTTCAAACCCACTTCTTCCAGCCTCCAGTCCAGTACCCTTTTCACCACACCCTGTTAACAATTATCTTTCCAATGAAGCTGCTTCTGAGGCTGAGGAGGAGATAAGATTCCGTTCAAGGTTAACCACAGCCTCTGAGTTGGAAGGACTGGGGTGGGGGCTGACCTCTCTGGACTGGCTTGTTGATTTAGTGCTAGCTTGACCCCTTCAATTAGCTGCTGGACAGAGCCAGGCCCAGGAGAGACGAACGGCAGGGCTTAATGGAAAAGGGGATGCTGGTGGTGGATATGAACAATCTGAATTATGGTCTCAATTTGCACAGAGCCTGATGGATTTGCAATAATTCCAAACCAGGTCAAGTGTCTGTGTCTCCTCTTTTGCTGATCTCACACAAGGTATCTCCATTTGTCAGGCTCCAACTCCCTCTCTCCCAGAAGCTGCCCTCTTCCCCCCTGCTTTTGCAAAGTTTTCTGAGTTCTGTCTGCAGTACTCTGACCTGAGCGCATCTCTAGAACTGGGCCCAGAGGGACTGAAGCTGCTACTAGCATGGCACGGTCCTGGGAGCTTTGAGGACACCCACAGAGACAGACGGTGCACACTGAGGTGAGAAAAGGGTCAGCTCTCCATCATCTCGAGGCCTCATGCTGTGGTCATTTTGTTTGTTTTGAGATGGAGTTTCACTCTTGTTGCCCAGGCTGGAGTGCAATGGCGCGATCTCCGCCTCCCCGGTTCAAGTGATTCTTCTGCCTCAGCCTCCCAAGTAGCCGGGATTACAGGCACCTGCCACCATGCCCAGCTAATGTTTTGTATTTTTAGTAGAGACGGGGTTTCACCATGTTGGGCCAGGCTGATCTCAAACTCCTGACCTCAGGTAATCCACCCGCCTCGGCCTCCCAAAGTGCTGGGATTACAGGTGTGAGCCACTGCACCCGGCCTTGTGATCATTTTTAAGACAAGGGGATGGCATAATTTGGTGTCTTAGGGGATCATCTTGTGTAGGTGTAAAATGGCTACAATTAATGGATGCAGAGATACAGTTGCATATAGTCCTCCTAGTACCAGGAACTAGGAGAGCAAAGGCCTGAAGCAGATGCCGGACCCTCCTCCAGGCCAAACCAGGGATAACTGACCCATTCCACAGCTCATGAGCATTCTTAGACCTGGGCACTGACACCAGCCACACTGTATGGCACCCTGGGCAAGCCTGTTCATGGTTCTGCTCCTTCCTTCTTAACTCTTGGTATGAATTAATCTATATAGATTGCTAGATAATCCACAATTGTTGGATAAGCATCAGCTATACACTTGGCTCTGGGATGGGTGCTGTGGGATAAAGAAGACTTTTAAAAAATAACTATTATTAGTATCATTTATTGAACACTTATTACATGCCAGGTATTGTGCTAAACACATTACATACATTACCTCTTCCTTTCTCATTTTTTTTACCTTAAAAGGTAAGGTCTATTATCATCTCCATTTTATAAAGAAACAGAGGCCAGGAGAAGTTAAGTAACTTGCTAACGATGACATAACTGATAAGAGGAAGAGATGCAATTTGCACTCAAATTTGTCTTGGTCTCAAAATACGCTCCTGACCACTAAGCAAAGATACCATCCCAACCTTAAGGAGCCTAAAATCTAATAGGAATGAAAAAACATAATGCACAAGGAACACAAGGATAATGAAGCAAAACAGCAAAGAAGATGCTACTCTGTGCTGCGCAGATGAGAGACGCTTGACCTTGAGAGCGAAGAGACAGCATCATGGGTCAAATTAATGAAGAAACTTTTGAGTAAGCTTTGGAGCGTGGGAGGGCTGAGGCCGGGAAAGAAAATGTATCTAGTGAACAGAGTAGAGCAGAGAGGTCCCAGCAGGGACTTGGGGCATGGAAGGAAGAAAGCCTAGGGAGAACACTCAGAGCCACATTAGGAAGGAAACCTTGAGTGCTTGGATAAGGAATATAAAATTGATCTCTTGGGCAATGCAGAAGAGCCTTCAGCTGAGAGAATATAGGGGCACGACTGAATCACAGTGTGGGGAGCAAAGAGCCACCTGGGAGACACAATCTTCCTGGCACTCAACACCCACACTGAGCAGCCACTGCAGTAGTCTATAAGACACAATGTGGAGACTCGTGAATAAGAGGACCCATTAACAATCCCCACCATCTGGGTGACAGAAGGTTAAGACAGAGAAAGACAAGAGAGGAGAGAGAAGGACAGGGTGGGACTGAAAGCAGAAAGATGACATAAGCCAAGCCCTGAGACCTGGGGAAGGCTGGGGGACACCCATGGCCATGAAGCTGTCTGAAAACCTACAGGTGAGAGGGGATCACCAGAATGCACCCTGGGGCCAAACACTCCCAAGCTGGGGAACTGGAGAAACTGCTTTGTACAGCATCATGACCCAGCTCACTCCTGAGCAGTGGGCTCCATAAGAGCCGAAAGACTCTCTTCTTATGGAAGCTAAGATTGGTAGTAGCCAAGCCAGCTGGAATGCTTGTTCAGCTATCACAAAGGGCAAGACTGGTGGAAGTGGGAGCTATGTTTTCACAGCTCCAGTTCCCCTCCAGCAGGGGCTGTGGGTGGCAGGGGCATGCTGAACAGCAGGTTTGGCTGGCTGCTCCAGACCATCAGCCTTGACCAACCCAAACAGGAAATATCATCCATTGGTTCTGCAGCAATGGCTGGTGAGCCCCACGTGCTATCTGTCCCACAAGACAGAACTATGCCTTATGGAGAAAGAGCAACTGACATGTTCTCTATGGGAAAGGTACAAGTAGGAATTGGAGGTGGGGTGGGAAGAGTTCACAGGACTTAAGCTAGCCCTAGCCTAGCAGAGGTCAAGCACTATAGAAAGGCACCTTTAAATCATTCCTTGGAGGGATCTGAAAGTCATGGTTGACTTCCTGACAAAAAGAGTTTGGTGAAACTCTTAGAAATCATTAGTTCAACACTTTACGATTGACAAGGTCTTTTACTTACATTATCCCACCTAGTTGCCACTATAACCCTTTGAAGTAGACAAAAGAGATATCACTCTCCGCATTTTACAAATGAAAAAAAAAAAAAAAAACCGAATGATCAGAGAGGACTATGTCTTGCCCAAGGTTGCACAGCTCAAGAGTAGGACTGCAGGGATTCATTCCTGGGCTCCTCTCTTCATAGCCCCTTTTCCTTTATTAAACCCTGTTGCCTACTCTACAGTGACTGTTGGATTTGAAGAAAGGCAAGACCAATCCTAGAAAATAAGAACCTTAACTGGTCGCTCATCTTGCACAGAAATAGTTTGTTTAATATGTTTAGTTTCATAATGGGTTACCCTGTTATATCCCAGAAAAGAGGAGGTACACATGAACGGAGGAGAAGGTAAACTAAGATCTATTAAGTCTATTGTATGGGCTGGGTGTTATATCTTTATTTAACATTCACTATTTATTCATCCATACATTCTACAATTACATTCCTGAAAGTTAGGCACTATCCCAGGCATAGGGACACAATGAAAACACAGAAGACATGACTCCTGTCCTCATAGAATGTAAATTCTAGTAAAAATTATAGAAAACAAACAACCAAAAATACCCTTCTGCATTATGCTAATGGAACAAAGAAATAAAAGACTAAGGTAGACAATGGAAGGAAAGAGGGTATGTTCTTTAGATATTATAGTTAAAGAAGGCCTCTGTGAGAAGCTCTCATTGGAAAGAAATCATGGAAGATCATTTCAGGCTGACCATCTGGAACAGTGGGCCACACCCAGAGAACGAAGAATCTATAGAGTGTTTAAATAAAGTCAGATTCACTGGAATAAACAGAATTGGGAATCCCATTCCTAAAGGGGTGAAAGTAAGGACAGATGGTATAGTATTGTGTTAGGCAGGGGAAAGAGCTGGGTTTACTCACACTGCATTAAAGGATTTTATACAGGTAGGTGGCATGATCTAACAGATATTTTAGGAAGGTCATTTGTATTGCTGTTTGGGGAATACAAGGGGTAAAGTTGAAACAGGAAGCCTAGTTAGAAGAGTATTTCAATCATTCTGTTGGAAAGTGACGGCAGTGTGGATTGGTGAAGGCAGTAGAAAATGGAAAATGAATGCAGAATCTATTTTGGAGGTATAATTGACAGAATTTGCTGTTGGATTAGAAAGGTAGGAGTTAGAGAAAGGAAAGAATCAAGAACAATTTCTAGAGTTCTAATTTAGGTAATTGGATGAGTGGCAGTGACATTTATTGAGACAGAGCAGGCAAGGCAAGAGAGGTTTTGAGTGAAGAGGTGGGAGTGAAGAGTTCTCTTTTGGACGTGTTAACTCAAGATGTCAGTGGGACATTCCGGAGAAGATGTGAAGTAGATATTTGGATATGAAAGTCTGGAGTTCAGATGATAGGGCTGGGCTGGAGAGACAAATTTGACAATTGTCAGTACCTATGTGGCATTTTAAAGTCACAGGAATGAGAATATCTAGAAAGAGAATGTAGAGAAGGGAAAGGAGGTCTCATGATCTAGCCTCAGGGAAGTCCAGCGTTTAGAGGAGGAGAACCCAGCAAGAAAACTAGGAGTGGATCACAGGGTAGAAAAAGAAAACAAACACAGGAGCCAAGAAGTCACAGCATCCACAAAGAGTTTCATGTTTCAAGAAGGAAATATAAACAACAGTGTCAAATTCTGCTGAGAGGTCAAGAGGACTGATTTGGCCACTGGAAAGTCATCAGTGACCTTTAGAAAAGCAGTTTCAGTAGAGTGTGGAAGCAGCCAGATGGGAATGAATTGAGTTGTAAATATGAGGTATGAGACCAAGACAAACAACTCCCTCCCCTACCCACCAAAAAAAAAAAAAAAAAAGAAGGAGGAAAACAAAAGGAAACACTGGGTGAATTGCACAGGGTTGAGGGAAGTTACCATATTCTTGATGTTTCATAAGTCAGGAGATGCTAGAACACGTTTGTATGATGCAAATGGTTCAGTAGAGTGGAAGAAATTAATGACACAGTAGAGACAGGGCATAACCAAGAAACACAATCTTTGAGAATGTAGAAGGAGGCAGAACAAGAGCATCTGAGAATTGACTTTTAATAGGGAAGAAATTAATAATTTCTCCATTATAATAAGAGAGAAGGAGGAAATGGTTGCTGATGCAGGTGGATTTGTAGGATCAATAGGGAGTTAGCATCCAGTAGCTTCTATTTCTTCAGAAAGGATTGAGGTCACCCATGGAGAATGAGTGCTGATAAGGGAATATGGAATTTGAAGAGGAAGGAAAAGATGTGAAATGATTATGTTGGAAAATGAAGAATAAGTCTATTAGAACACAGTAGAGTTGCCAGGCAGCTATGATTCCCCAACTGAAATGTGTCATCATGAATTAATTTCTTTTTAAAAAGACTTCGTTTTGTGGCTTTCTCCATTAGTGCTGTGCTGCTCAGGAACAGGCATGGAGAAGGAAAGTTGCACTTAGAAGCGCTACAGGAGTTTTGCAAGACAAAAGTTTAATGAAAGGAGACAAGAGCACAGGAACTGAAGGTATTTGGTAAGGAACTGTAATGAAAAACTATAGAATTTGGGCTGGACTAGGAAGTAAAGCTAAGCAGATGCTGGTGGAAATGAGGAATGAGTGGGGTCAAAGGATTAAGGGACTCCAAGAAGGCAAAGATTTGTAAAAGAGGGGGTATCGGTGCAAGGAAGGTAGAACAATTGGCAGGTTGAAAAATAATGTGTTTGAAATTGAGATTTGCAAAGTGGTATAGTTTCTATTGCCTGCAAGGCAGAGTATGGTCATAGGAATGAGGAGGACCACAGAAAAAAAACAGAAAAAAAGCATGGCTGGACATAAGAAGGTCAAGAAGAGGGGCCAGGGTGTTGAATGGCTCATCCCTCTGCTTAGCTGATGCTTTGTTAGAGGCAAGTGGAAGATGTGTACATACCTTCACATGAATCTACCATCTTTCCAAGATGTAAATGCCTCACTTGAGATAAGAAGCGTCCATATGACCTGTTTCAGCATTACTCAAACTTGTTCTTTATGGCTAAACAACTCTCAGGCATGGTACTCTTTATGGAGCATCATGAAATATGGACATATTAAACTTAAAATAGCTCAACATAAATTTTTTTTTACAATATCAGACACCATCTAAAACTAGATTTTAGCTTCCATAAGTGGCGTATCTGGTGTCAAAGGCTTAAGAGAATGAATTAAAGTAGAGAAATTCTATCCACTCACTTACTGCTTTCCAAGTACTAGGAAAAAGACACCCATCCCCTGTCTCTCATTCTTCCCTTGAGAATGATGTATACCTGATTCTCTGCCTAAATGGGTCTCCAGGGCTCTGAGAGGAAGGGGAGGGACTCCTGGCCTAGGAAAGGGGAAACTGAGGGGCTCCACACCCAGAGACCTGGAAATAAATGGAGCTAGAACTTCTTGCTCTTGGCGCTCTAGGAAGTGAATCAAAGGAGGGGTTCTGAACAACAAGCCAGCCCCATCCACACTTCTAGATAGATCACATGAGAACTTCAGGTAATTGCCTCATCTTACCTGGCACATGTTTGTTAATTTTATTACACAGCTTCTTTCTTTCTGTTAACTAGTGGTTTTAAAATATCTTAAAGTAGATTGAGACTATCCTGGCCAACATGGTGAAACCCTGTCTCTACTAAAAATACAAAAATTAGCTGGGTGTGGTGGCGCACGCCTGTAGTCCCAGCTACTCAGGAGGCTGAGGCAGAAGAATCACTTGAACCAGGGAGTCAGAGGCTGCAGTGAGCTGAGATCACACCACTGCACTCCAGCCTGGGGACAGAGCGAGACTCTGTCTCAAAAAATATATATATACATATATATATTATATATATATATTTATTATAAGATATAATCTTATAGATACATATCCTTACAATATATATCTTAATCTTAAATAAGATATCTAATAAGATATCTTATAAGATATATATATAATATATTAGATATTATACGATATATGTCTTATAAGATATAAGATATATAAGATATATTAGATATTATAAGATATATATCTTATAATAATAAGATATATATAATATCTTAAAGTGAGAAACATTTATATACTTCAGAAACAGTAAGGAAACAGGGAGCCAGAAAGACCACATCCTCCTGAGATCATCTTAGAGGGTACTACTGGGTGGAGGATGACTTCAGTGGACTCATGTCAATCATGTACAGTCTCTTGGTCCTCTCCAGTGGTTTATCTGAGCTGAACACTCTGAAACGTGAAGACATGAAGCAATTGAAAAAGAAGTCCATTCATGGCATGGATGGACCAAAAAGTAAGATGGAAAAGGCACCAGTCTCCCAGGCTCTACTGTCTATTTTGGGCCCCGAGTTAAAAAAAAAAAAAAAAAAAAAAAAGACTCACTCTGACCTGATGTAAGAGGTTGATGAGGACCAGAGAAGCACTGGATCCCACGTCCTCATTCTGACAAGGTTGGACAAGCCTAACACCAGATGAGTCTAGCCACCCAAGCACCTGACCTGGGTCTGGGCCTTTTCTATGCCCCTTCCTCAAACTCCAACTATTATTTTACTTCTTGGGATGCTCAGTAGACCAAAACATTCATATGTTGGGTCACATGATGCACAGAACATTGTTTCGAGCTCACGGTACATGTGGAGCCATTATTTGAACCTTGAACAATAGAAAGGCCTTCACTTCTGTCTTTTCCCAAGGGGGAAAAGATGTCTACAGAAAAGATCTCCATGCGTAGAATGCACAAAGTGAAACATCTTTACTTTGCTCATCTTAACTGCCAAGGTAAGATAATCACAACAATAATTAGATTTTTTAAATATCCTCTACTCAGAGAAGGAAAGCCCCAAGATGTAAAATCAGCTGTGGCAACTATTGAAAAGGGACAAAAAGCAAGCTACCTCCCAGGAGTCTTTGAGACAAAAAGGAAAGTCATCTGAAAGGGTGCTTCACCAGCAGGAGGCTTCTTGGCAATAATGGTGATGATAATTTGTGGAATGTATATACCTGAGACTTGGGAAAGTAGCAGGTAGCAAACCTAAAAAGAAATGTCTTCCTCAACCCTCACAAAAAGAAGATACTACCATTTGATGATTCTCATTGTTTAAATGCTCCTTAGGGGAGACACGGGAATTGAATGTCTAAAACTTGAAAAAAGGGTTAGAAATCTAGAAAAAGCTTAGACAGTGATGAGAGTTGGAATAAACGGGGAAGGGCCCTTTGTCCCCCCTAGTGGATCAGAGCTCACTGCTATCATGAGAAAGAAAGACTGAGAAGATCATCTTCTTTGTAACTTTACTTGTGGGTTTCCAGCTTCTTGTCTCAAACTTTATCTGAAATCCTGCTCTGTAGCATTTCCAGTATTCCAGTACAGGCACCTTTAAAGATGCCACTGATTTTACCATAAGATGAGAGTATTACAGTTGTGTCCAGGTTGTACGGGTTTAGTTATATCTACCTCACTTTCTGCTCAGGCCTCTGGTTTGGGCTTTAAATTGACAGACACTGGGACTCATACACATTGTGCGAGTATAAACTAGCACAGGTTTTTAGATGGTACCTTGCCAGTAAGTATTTTTGAAAAAAACCTCTACGTGAGTGCATTCGCTTGGACCCAGCAAGTCCTGCTCTAGGAATTCATCCTAGGGAAGCGATTAGACATGTGCCAAAAGATTACACAGCTAGGATGTTTGGCTCAGCAGTGTTTATAATCATGAAAACTTGGAAACAGATTCAACGTCCAGCAATAGGGAGTTGGTCAAATAGTGTGACACAGTCAAAATGTGAACCCCTAAAAATAATGATGCAGAGAAGTATTCACTAACTTAGACATTGATTCGCAATGTATTTTAAATGGAAAAAGAAGACCACAAATATTATTCAAAACCATACTGTTTTTGTAAAATCTACGTATATCAATAAAAAAGATAAACGCTAAGGTATGTATTCGTGGAATGGTGAGTTATTAATGTTTTGAAGGAAACCAAAATATTTCTCTCTAAAATGCTGAAGACAGTTGAGCTAAAAAAGGTTGAAATGCAGGACACGCTTTGCTCCTCCTCCCTGCCTTCCCCACCCACAAGTAGGCCCCTTCCCTACATTTGCTTATCAGCTCAGAAGCAGAGCTCAGAGACAGCAGCTGCCAGAGGATCTGCGAGCTGACTTGACTCTTACCGTAAATCTACCTTCCCACATTTTCCTGCCTTTTGGAAGCCTGAAGACACTCTCCTCTTTGTCTTGTCATTGAATAGAATTTATGGCTCTTTGTTAAAATACTATTTAAGCAAGGCCTCTAAAGCCACTGCCTTGAGAGAGAAAAAGAGTTTTGAACTGAGGCCTCTTGTGTGTAATGGGTACAGCTCATGTTAATAAACTTCTGCTTGTTTTCTTTTGTTAGTCTGACTTTTGTTTTCAGGAGAGTATCTCAACTTAGAACCAAAAAAGATAGAAAAGAAATTATGTTTTCTCCCCTACAGTTTATAGTTTCTGTTTCGTGCTTTATCTGTATTTTCTAATTTTTTATAGTGAACAAGTATTGCTTTTGTAGTAAAGAAGTCATCTTGACTGTCCTTAAAAAATTAAAAATACATTTCTAAAGCAAAATGTATCCCTTCCTCCCTCTCATTGCCATTTTCCCTTGTAGAAGCAACATCTATTACTAGTTTCTTGGATAACTTCTGTGACACTATGCATGTGATAAGGACAGGAGGCAGAGAAATTCTAGGCAGAAAAGGGCAGGTCGCCAACAAAACCCCACCCTCAAGCCTGAAACCACAGCCCAAAGTGAGAACTGACATCCCTGTTTTCCTGCTCGAATGTTGCCTTTTCCTAAACCCATGGCCCACTACTCTCCCCTGCCCCCGTCATCCTGTGCCTGTAAAAACCTCAGACTCAGCTGAAAGAGAGGAGAAGCAGCTGGACATTGGGGACTATGGCTGGACATTAGAGAGAAGCTGCTTGACTGCAGAGGGACAGCTTGATGGTGTAACTGTGGAGAAGAATCTGGCAGAAGATGGCTGGAGTTCAGAAGAAGATTTCCTTCCTGCCCCACCCCCTTTTCAGCTCCCCTTCCAGCTGAGAGCCACTTTTATCAGCAATAAAATCCCCCACATTTACCATCCTTCAATTCGTTTGTGCAACCTCATTTTTCCCGGACATTGGAAGAGCTCAGAAGCCAAGTGTGCAAATACAAAAGGACCAACTGAATTGTTAACACTTAAGCTGTCCGTGGATGGCAGAGCTAAAGGAGCACTGTAACATGCCCTCTGGGGATTTAGGGATCATGGATACCCCACTAGATGTTGCTGCTGGGCCCGCACAGAGTTTGCTCCTGCCAGTGCCCAAAAACACTCTCCCAAGCTCCTGCACCTGCTCATCTGCATGCTCCCTCCCACGAGCGGTGGAACACAGCAGGTCTGAGTGAGTGGAGCTCACCCCTGCCGGTTCGGAAGTGGCTGGCTGGTTCCAGTGCTTGTGTACTCCAGTTCCCACCTTGTTCACTCATGCACTCCCTCCCACAAGGAGTTGAATGCTGCAGGCTAAGTACACAAGGTACCCCTGTCACAAGTCTTGCGAAGGGGTCAGGGAAATATCCTGTGTCACCTGTACACATAAGTGAAAAAATTTTTTTTATTTTTCAAAACCGTACTAAACCTTAAATCAGAGAGTCAGGAAGGGCCGGTTGTTGCGGAAGGAAATGTATCGTGGGGTACTTTTCAACTGCCTCTGGCAAGCAGGGCTGGTACCAGGCTGAAGTGAGCAAGGCACTTGACTTAGGCACAAAATGTAAGAGGGTGCCAAATACTCAGTAATCAAGACAAAGAATATGTTAATACCATATTTTAAGAGTCAAAATCAATGCAAGTACTTCATGAAGAACAAAATCAAGACAGGACCAGATTACTGTAATTTATTTTCCCTTTCACCTCAGGCTTCAGTGTGGCTCCATATGGCACTATCACTGTCAGTGGCAAGAAATCAAGTGATAAGAAGAGAGAATATTGGAGGTGGGGCAGGGGGAGGTGGGG
>NW_016807677.1:6374325-6470621 GCF_001698545.2 Rhinopithecus bieti
CAGGGGGAGGTGGGGCAGGGGAGAAAGGGATCTGACCTACACTGACTGTTTACTCTGTGTCAGGACTGTGGTTGACACTTTCCAAACATTATTGATAGCAGGTGGAACCCATCTAGCCCACTCACGATGGTTCCCTCTGGATGGAGGAAGCTCTCCAGAGTAACACTCTGACCTTCTTTCCTCCATCCCTGACCCCTCCACAAGGAAATGGAATCAGTTACCTGACTGGTGGATTTGGGAGAGGAACTGTGCATGTACAGCCCTGCCCCTTCCTCCCTCTTCCTAGTGGGATGTTTCTGCCTATAGAAATATTCAGGAGCCACCTTGAGTCAACAATGACCTCACTTTCTTGGGGAATTGGCTCCCTTTGTCTAGAGGGAAGGCCCCTTGCAGCCATGTTCATACTGTATACTTGACCTTCTGGCCATAGCACATTAGACCAGGGTGGACACCTGACCAAGCTGGGCCAACTAGAGTCTCTCTTTATGGACTCTGGAATTATGATCTAAAGAGAGCTAATTTGTTGTGTGTGGAATTAGGCCAAAGAGAGATGCAGTTCAGTCTGTGGCTGGCTAAGCTTTTAACAATGAATCTAGGAGCTGGGAGATAGCCACCTTTCACTCACTATGGGGCAGGAAGTGGTCACTGATAAGATGGTCTGCAACAAAGCAGACATGAAGATGGAGACAAGAAACAGTGACAGGGTCCCTGTGATTCCCAGGTCCTGATTCCAGACCCTTCAGAAGCCGTGTTCTGGCCGTTGGCCTCCGTGAGATGCTCCTGTGTACCTAAAATAACAGTCCTTTTCCAAGCGTAAGCTGACTCAAATTGATGTCTGTTATTTGTACCTGAAGATTCCTGACCACTACAATCATCTGTGTTAATATCATCGTTATTTTTCTCTTCCACAGTCATTTCATGCAAGATCCCCCAGACTCTAATTAGTCTGCTAGATTGCTCTCCTGTGCTCTTTGATTACACTCCGTGGAGTTTTCCATCCTTTGAATGACTTAATTCCTCCCCCTACCACTGACTCTTGTAGGTGCAACTGGCTGAGACCGGCATCACGAACAGTAAAATAATTTTTCAAGACAATTGTGGGTAAAGAAAGGCAGATTTATTTGAGAAAGTACAAAGATAACGTTGTGAGAAAGCAGTGGGCAGTACAGCAGAGAAGGGACTATCTGCCAAGAGGCAGTAGCTGGAGGGAAGTTTTATAGGGTCATGCTGGAGGGTCTACATGCAGACAAACTCATGCTGCTGGGGCTACATACTGAGCAAAGTATTTGGGAACAGGATGTGGGGCTAGCAGGTTGTTTGTGATTAACAGTCTCTCAGAACAATTGTTCTTCCCTACGTGGGGCCCCTTCCTTGTTGTTGCTTACTTATCAGGACTCCACATTGACACCACCCTATTATTCTTTTCCTTTATAAATACCACCCCCTGTGAATAAGTAGAATTGTTTTGCATCATTTACTTCCAAGATGTATTAGTCAGTGTAAGCAACACCAGCTGCTCTAAAAACCAACCCAAAATCTCAGTGGCTTAACACAATAAAAGTTTGTTTCTCACTCACACAAAGTCCAGGGTTCCTGTTCAGGCACCTGTCCTGGTAGATTCTTGCCCAAATGGTGACTCAGAGACCTGGGATTCTTCCATTGTGTGACGACTCCGTCTTCTAGGTCCCTATAGCTCTTCACTTGGCTTCTTCTACATGGCTGCGGATCAGGAAAGAACACAGAGGATCACACAAGATGTTTTGTAACTAGACAAGTCTAGAAGTGGTGCACATCATTTGTAGTCAAAACCATTTGCCAGAGTTCAGCCAAGTGGTTCACCTAGATGCAAGAGGAGTTGTGAAATATAGTTTAATTGCATGTCTCAGAAGGCAAGAAGAGTAGGTTCTCTACCACAGGAAAAGGAATAATGTCTAGCTCTAGAGTAAAGTAACTACTAGTTCTATGACCCTCATAAAGTCATAACCTCTCATTTTTCCTGCCCTCTAATGTTAGGAGTTATACATCAATCATTCAAAGCATATTCTTTGGAAGCCGAGGTTTCAAAAACAGATGTCCCAGAGGCAGTGGTATGCTGGACCCAGCTGATACTAGCTCCTAAAAGCCAGTTGCTCAATTTTTGAAAATTTTGCTCTCCTGTTCTTAATTGAAGTCATTATAAAAAATTAAATTACAGGCATATAAACTTAGATAAATTATATTAAAAACAAAGGTAATAAATATTCAGAATTTACCACTCAATTAATTTACTACATCAAATTCTTAATACCCTTGAGGTTGTTTACAGCAATTGTAGGTTTGGTGAAATAACTATATAATAGTGCATATAATTCTGAGCAGCAATCCCAACTCTACCTTCAGTCTTGCCACATAGTAGCTTAAAGCAGTGGAAATATTCACACCGGGGAAATCTGAAAATGCTATAAATCAGGACTTCCCAACCCAGAGTCAGTTGTTAAATATTTACTAGCAAACCACAGCCCAAGGCCAGAGAGGGTGTGATGGGTGGAGGGGGGGAATTGGGCGGGGAGAGTGAAGCCCTAAAAAGAGACAACAGAACTGTAAATGCCCCAAGGCCATGCCTCCCCACCACCCACTTCAGTCACAACAGATGTGGTTTTGGTAGTTTTATATCCTGGGCTTCCACGTGAGCTTTTGTTTAATAAGGGACTTCTCCTGCTTTAAAAGAAAAATATTTTCAAACTCTTGCATTACAAGATTTATAAGGCCCCTTCTCACCTACTCATTTTTTCCTTCACACATTTCATTTCACATTTACTGATGCTTACATTTTATGGTATAGACAGGGTAACAGCTTGTTTGAAGGCAATTATGATATTAGTGTTCTACCCTCTTCCCAAGAAAAGGGAAAGAAAGTAGAATTACCATGGATTGAGTTCTATAGTTTAGATGCTATCATTCTCACCACATTCTCACCTTTCATGCCTAGCATTTAGATATGTCATTCTCATCACACCCACAGAAAAGGAAAACGAGACTGAGAAAGTTCAGAGACCCGGCCAAGGTACACACAGGGAGCAAGCAGCACATCTGCCCCATGCCTCCTCCTACACTCCTCACCAGACTTTGGACATTACTTCAGCAAATGTTTATTGAGCATTTGCCACGTGCCTGACACTGTTCTAGGTGCTCAATGTACCTGGGTGAATTCCTAAAGAGGAACAAATCCAAATCAAATCGAGGTAGAATAGGGTCTGGAAGGCAGGAAACCTAAGCATTTCCTAGAACTAAATCACATGGAAATACCTCAGCTATGACAGGAAATATCCTCTTCATTTACATAGGGCATACACCAAGTAACCAATGGAAACCTATAGAGGGTATTTAAACCCCCCAAAAATCTGTAACAGGGCTCTTGAGTCCCTATGCTCAGGCCCACTCCCACCCTGAGGAGCATACTTTCATTTTCAATAAATCTCTGCTTTTGTTGCTTCATCCTTTCCTTACTTTGCGTGTTTTGCCCACTTCTTCATTCAAGATGCCAGGAACCTGGACACCCTCCATTGGTAACAAAATGTTATTATGGATTTGTTAGGATTAGACCAAGGAAAGCATCCTTTTTTTAGTTCTAGCCTAGCCTTAGTCAACCAAAGAGCTGTGTCTCAAGCTAATTTGATCCTCTCTTTCGTTCCTTCGGAACCATACCCCCATCGACTTCCACAATGAGTGCAGAAGAAAGCAGGACAGAAGAGGATACACCAGAATGAGGCATGAACTTGTGAAAAAGTCATCATGAATAATAAAGTATGCACAGCATTTTGCTAACTCTCTGTAAAAATCGATAGTCTCCAAGTCTTCCCAGCCTGCTGGATTTTCCTAACTCCTTCCAGGCTGCAGATGTGGGCAAGCTGCCACACTGTAAACCTTCTCTCTCCTCTGGGTCTCATTTTTTCTCTGACCAGAACCTAGTAAGGCCTTATCCTAACTGAGGAAGGCTAGCTGGTGACTGTTGCTTGGGATTTGCTAAATCAGATGATTTTTTTAAAAAATTACATTGAGTTCCTTTGGTCTGTGATAATGTAAAAAAGCATAAATCAAGAGTTTCTATTCCCTTGTTCTAAGTAGCTGGAGCTGGGTAGCAGTTGTCAGTGTCTGCTGGGTGTGCAGAGCTGTGCAAGCCCCTGCAGAGAGAGAGAGAGAAAAGATCCAAATGTCATGTGAGGACTGGGTGAGGAACCCAGACTACTAGCTCCCTCTCCAGTGCTCTTTCCCAGATTGCTCATTGTTTCCGATTGTGGTCGCAACAGTTGCAGGGCTCCTGTCTGTCACACTCCTCCCAGTAGGGAAAGGCCCTGAGCGTTCTGCTGTGCATCCCCTCCGAGCCTCCAGCCAACTCCAGACGCTCCCCCAATCTTTGCTGTTTTCACCCACTTTCTTCCCTACCACCACTCACTCTGATTTGAGGACTCCTGAAAGTCAAAACAGCATACACAGGGTGTGGCTCTGCCCTCCAGGTATTCCAAGTTACTTTGGTGACCGTTGTTACATCTTTAGGAGTGTGAAGTTTAGTTATGAATTTACCCACACATACCTGCCCACTTTATCCCCTTGTCTTCTCCTGGGCTCCTGAGACTTAACCGAAGCTCTCTGTTCCTAGGACAGGTGACTTGGCAGAAACACACACCCTGTGAACTCTTTTAAGGAAGGCAATGGACAGTAAGAGGATATTAGTCAGTGTTCTCCAGAGAAACAGACCAATAGGATATAAATATAGAGAGACAGATAGAGAGATTTATTTTAAGGAATTAACTCACACAATTCTGGTGGCTGTAAAGTCCAAAGTTGTAGAGCTGGTTAGCAGCCTGAAGACATAGATAAAAGCTGATGTTGCAGCCTGAGCCTGAATTCCTCCAGGCAGCAGCAGTTTGGAACCTCAGGAAGGGTTTCTTTGTTGCAATCTTGGGACCAAATTGCTTCCTCTTCCAGAAGCCTCAGTCTTTGCTCTTAAGGCCTGTCTGTCAGCTGATGAGATGACACCCACCCACATTGTGGAAGATAATCTGCTTTATTCAAAGTCTGCTGATTTAAATGTTATTCGCATCTGAAAACTTCCCTCATAGCAATATCTAGACTGGTGTTTGACTACACAACTGAGCCTAGTCAAGTTGACACATAAAATTGACCATTACAAAAGTGTTCTCACTTCACAGGCCCTCTGCCCTCTGGCCCTTATAGTGGAGTAAAATGTATTTCTCCACCCTAGAATTTGGAAGAAGGGATTCAGAAACAACACCCTCAATTACCATGAAATATAAAGGAGCTTTGCCATGTAATGCAAAACAGGAGGAGGAAAATTTTCACAAGAAATAAAGATGAAATTAAGTTGCTGAGAATATAATTTCCCAAGTGAAGGTTGTGGAAGGAAGTTAATCCCTACTGTAGGGAGACATGTTTAACTTAGAAGACATTAGCAGGGAAAAACAAGCCGTTACTCAAAATGGATCTTCTTCTCCCAGCACCTCCACCACAAACCACATTACTTCCATTCATGGGCCCAGAATTCAGCCCTTCTTCCCCATCTGCCTGTGGAACCAGTAGCTACTGAGGCCAGGGTCCATCCTTCCCATATAGAGCCAGTAGAAAGCAGGCCAAAGGGAAAAGTTACTAACCTGCAATGTACACTGTGTGAACCCACTCAGAATCCTAGACTTGGCATCAAGATTATTTTAAGCTGAAGATATTTGAGATTCAACAGATATAGAAAGAAGACTTCTCAGAACTTCCCTTATCTGACTCAACAGAGATACTTCTGAGAAATGAGAACTGCCATAAATTCCCTCTTTGGGGTAAGTTTATTCCCAGGAGAGAAACCAAGAATAAATCTCCCATAAATCTCCTCTCCGGGGGAGTTGTATGGCTGTAAAGAAGACAGAAAGACCACTCACACCTGCATAAACAAACATTATCTTAAACTTTTACCTCCTATTTGTTCTCCTAAAAACTCATTTGTCTTTCCTAAAGAAACCTATTTGTCCTTCCCATAGAAGCCTTTGCTCTCCCTACCCTTTCTCCTAAATTAGGTGTACAAGCTCCAAATTCTAACCATCCCTTTGAGTTACACATCACTGAGTACTCATCACTGAGTGTCCATGTGTACACATTTTGTGTACATAAGTAAGCTCTTTCTTTTCTCTTGCTAATCTGTCCTCCGTCAGTTTAATTTGCCCATCCCCAGGTACAGGACATAAGAGGGTACAGAAAAAAGCTTTTCCTCCCCTACAATACCAAGACTGAAACCTACCCAAAAAAAAAGGAAGTGCTAAATGAACATGGGCTTTGCTCTTTCTTTAGGAAGAGGTAATGTCTGAGGAGAAAAATAAGTGGAAGCAGTACATCAGGGGAAGAAAGGATTAAAAGAAAATAGGGAGGAAAGGAGTAACATCGTGGTCAAGGCTGGAAATCCACCGAAGGCCCCGCAGCATCGGTGTAGAAGATTCCAGAGAGCTTGGCAGCAAGGCTTTGCTCTAAGCGTGGAAATGAGGAAGACAGACAATTGACCAGGGTAGTAATACCTGATTCCTGAGCAAAAATCTTCTCAAACCATCTAACTGATCCAGTGGATGTACCCTTTAGGAAAAATAGGTGAGGAAATACTTGCAACAGGCAGGAGAGAGAGGGTACCCTCCTTCCCAGCAGAATGGCAGCTCCACTGGTCAGAGAAGCAGCAGCCTGTACCAAATAGCTCAGCTAAAGAAATAGTAAAGCTTATTGCCCAACCTTTTCCTCCACAGAGGTAGGGGCCAGACACAGATATTGAAGGACAGAGACAAATGGAGACCACCATATGGGTTACAATCTAACTAGCCAATGGCAGTGACCAAGAGAATTTTGTATCAGTCGGGATTCCAACAGAAAACACATAGCACACTCAAATTAGGACTACTTGAGGAGGCTTTAATGAAAGACTGTTTACAGAAATGTAGGCAGGGCATGGGAGGAAAGGGAGAATACATTAATCTAGAGGAATAAAGGAAAGGGCAGTGACCAGAACCCAAAAGAAATAAGCTTGCAGAGAGGGCTTCCTTGAGAGGGGTAATGGTCAAGGAAGGCCACCAGCCCAAGGCAAGTCTGTAGGAAAGAGGCCAGGGGAATAAATTCCCTGACCCTACATGCCCCTTTTCCTCCAGTTGACCACCTGCACTCCTCCTTGGCTAAACTTGACAGAAATCAAGAGTGCAAGGAACCATTGCTGTGATCCATCAAGTCAGCCCCAGGAAAGGGAGTAGAGCTGAGAAGGCTGGAGAGGGAATCTGGAGGAGCAAATGGAAAGTACCTGACTGGGTCACCAACATCCAGGAGAAGGTCCCTGTGTGTCAAGGATCCTGAGAGGGACAACTAATGCATAACAACAGACAATGGCTCCACACTCCTTTCTGCCTCTTCCTGATTGCAAAACCCACTACACACATGTAAATGCACCACACACACATGCACACTACACACAGATATATATACACACACACACCAATCACATGCACGACCTAAGCAGCAGACGTATTACGATACAGCACACCCAGCATACATGGCACTAGCTCACACACAGAGGCGGGTACTATACACACACACACATGCACCACTACACACAGATATATACACACACACATACATGCACACTACACACATATATACACACACACATACATGCACACTACACACAGATATATATATACACACACATGCACACTACATGCACATACATTGCACATGTGCACAATGCATACATACAGGCATGTACACATACAAGCATGCATATGTGAACACATGCACATATACACACATGCACACACACACACATACCCACACTTAATCATAGTCTGCACACGTATCGCTGCACACTGCTCAGGCTCCTCCAGATCAGTCAGAAATTATAGGCGATAAAACCAACAGAATTTAAACAAAGACAAGAAAGACCTGGAATGATGGGCAGACTTGTCTAATTATTGCTATTTTTAGAATACATACTGCAAGTGGTAGAAAAGAATGGGGGTGGAGGGTGCTGACCAAAAAGATTGCTTCATTATTGGAAACAGAAGATAAGTAGGCTGAAGAGGGTGATTGGAAAGTTGAAAACAGGGAGTCAGTCCTTCCCCTCTCCCCTCCACCTCCACCTCCCCCTGTCTCTCTCTCCCATTCCAGGAGCTGAGCACTAGGAGAAAGAAGGGCACATGAGACCAGATGATGGAAGCTGAGCTGGCTTTCCACTCTGGCTACAGACTTTCTGGATGTGTGACATTGAATATGTTCCTCAGGGCCACCTCTAGCCTATAAAAGGTGTCTTTGTGCAAATAGAAGACACCTCTTTGCACAGATAAATAAGAGAATATTCTGGTTGGATGTAGCACCTCATAGTTCCTGATTTGGCAAATGCTGCATGGCTGAATTTCCACCCTTCCCACAGTGCATTTGTGCAGCATCCCAGCTACCCAACCACATACAGCAAGCAGATGTCACTTCACATCTGTAGACCCCTGCTCGTCCTCTCCATAAGTGAAGATAATATCTGCCAAAAAGGGAGATCCAACGCAGGAGACAAAATGCAAGGTGAGAACTCATAATTTAAAAAAAAAAAAAAAGTAATTCAAGGTCTTAGGGTGCAGGCCACGCAGGACAAAGACTGGGAAGAGCATGGGTTCTCTGCCACATGTGAGGGGGCAGTGAAGACCAATTTTGATTGATATCTTAGAGTAGGAAGTTGGAGGATTTAGGGATACCCAGTGACTGAATTCTAGGTTATGTCATCAATATCATTAATTTCTTGACACAGAAGCTGACCAGCCTCTCAGAATTTCACAATCATTGCAGAGTGCAGGCTAGGGGCTCTGGGGCCCCAGCCCTGCCAATTTGTAATTGATGTGGGTTAACTCTATTCCCCAGTTGCTTCATCTGTAGAATCAGGTAAGTGAGATACTTTTTTCACAGAGGAATTACAAAAATAAAACAGAATAATATCCGTGAAAATGTTTTGTGCCTCATGTGGGATCATTTGGATTCTTCTTGTTGCTGGTTGACAAAATGCTATTTTTGACGATCCCTGGCCTTTGTTCCAGCCTCTACCTGGGGTCACTTGCCCAACTTGTTAGGAGCTTCACTATCAGCTCAGGAGGTGTGTTTCTAATGTCTCTTCTGCACGTGATCCAGGAAAAAGAAGGCTTGTGTTCCAGCAGAGAAGCTTCAGGTTGGACTTAAGGAAGAACTTCCAGACATTGGATCAGGTGAGTAAACAAAAAAGTGAACTTTGTACTGGGAGGGAGGACAAGGGTCTTTCAAAACAGGAGTGAACCCCTCATCTATTGAGGAGAGTGATTTATAAGTATGTTTGGATTGACCCCTGGGACACTCGGAGCCGTGGGGATAAGAGCCGTACTTATGAGCCCCTTCTAGGCTCCTTTCCAGGCTCCAGAGGTTAATGTTTCCATTTAAATGGAAATTGAGTGCAAAATTATTAGCAACTGTTCAAAAAGAACCAAATTACAAGAGGCTGTTCTTTGTACAGTACAAACAGAGCTGCTGCTGGTGTTCTGCACCTTAAATACGAAGGTGAGTCCTGCTGAAGGTGACTCCTCCACCTTCAGAAGAGCTGAACCCCTGGAAATGGTTCATTTGGAACACAGACTGGGAAGCCAGAAAGCTCCCCTCTGGCCTTGGATCCTAGGAAGCCCCAAAGGAGGGTCAGATGCAGAAGTTCCAAGAACATCTGCAGAATACGGGTCACATCGGTTCTCACCTCGCCAGCATCGCCTGGCACATAAAATCAATCCTCATTACTCACCGATTCCATATTTGCAAATTCACCTCCTCGCTTACATTTATGTATAACCCCAAAATCAATGCCCGAAGACTTTTTGCGGTCATTTGCAAGCATGCACAGAGCAGTGACAATTTTGAGAAGCCTGACATGCACATTCCCAGCTGAGATGGAGCAAGGGGATGCTCTGCCTTCTCGTTTCAGCTCTCATACTGTAAACAAATGTCCTTTTTTATTTTTGAGACAGGGTCTGGTTCTGTCATCCAGGATAGAGTGCAGTGGTGGCACAATCATGGCTCACTGCAGCCTTGACCTCCTGGGCTAAAGCCATCCTCCCACCTCAGCATCCTGAATAACTAGGACTACAGGCACGCACCACCACACCTTGCTAATTGTTTAATTTTTTGTAGAAACAAAGTCTCATCGTGTTGCCCAGGCTGGTCCCAAAGTCCAGGGCTCAAGCAATCCACCCACCTCAGCTCTCCAAAGTGCTGGGGTTACAGATGTGAGCCACCACACTCACCTAACAAGTATCTTTTTCATGGTCTATTTAGTACCATTTTTTTTTTTTTTTTTTTTTTTTTTGGTGATTCTACTATATAAAATGGCCACCAAGTGTAATGCTAAAGCACTTTCTAGAATTCCTATGTGCAAGAAGGCTGTGAAGTGCCTTAGGGAGAATACATGTGTGTTAGGTAAACTTCACTCAGGCGTGAGTTCTAGTGCTATTGGCCATGAGTTCAATGTTAATGAACCAACAATGTATATCAAATATGGTGACTTTAAACAGAAACACACACAAGGTTATGTATGGATCGGTTGAGGAACATGTGACCAGAGGCTTACAGGTCTGCACTTCCCCTAGAAGCAATGGTTCATTATTGGCAAATTCAACATTAGCGGAAACATTACAGAACGCAACTCCTACAAATAACAAGAATCGACTGTTGTAGGTGTTCAGTGAATGATAACTATGACTTCTTCACAGGGTTATCTCTGAGCTCAAATGTGGAGGTACTGTTTCAACCCCTTGCCAGCAAGTTTAAAGGATCTTCTCATCCAAAAAAATGCCTTCTACAGCCCAATTTTTCCCATGCTCAGATCTGCACATCCCAGTATAAAGTACAGGACCGAGAAAGGGTTATTTCTAGAAGGTTCCATGATTCATAGCCATGGTGGGGTCTTCTCATCTGAAACAACAGAGGCTTCCCAAAACCCAAAGAGTAGTCAGAGCATAAAACCTCAAGAATCCAGAGCTTAAAAACTCAGGAAGAGTAGGGTCACCCAAATCAACAAGGATGGGAGCTGGCCAAGTCTAGCTCTCAGTGAGCCAGGAGCTAAGACCCAGCCTGGGACAGTGAGGCCAAGAACAGGCGAGGAGACCACCAACAGCAAGGGCTTGGGGAGAGGGCCAAGAAACTGGCTGGTGTTGGGGCTTGCATTTATGAGCCCTTTGTGGAGGCAGTGGGAGAGGGGAAACCCCCCGAAAGGAGGTAGAACAAAAGTTGGCCTTCTCAATAAATGCAATGTATTCATATAAATGCCATCAGAGAAGGTGGCCAAGGCAACTGAGTTTGGGGGACTCTCTCCAAGGTCCTAACTCGTGATTTTTATCAGTTTGTGATGGAGCTCTGGTAGAATCCGGAATGACAAGCTGCCTCTCTGTTCCCCCTGGTTTCTATTCCTGCTTCTGCCTCTGCTTCCCTCTTCCCTTCCTCCCTTCCCCTCTTTCACCTCCTTTCCCCTTCTTTTCTCTCTCCCCTTGTTTCTCTGTCTGCAGGAATTGAAATGTACAACCATGGGCCACTCAGCAGGCTGGCTGGCTGGCTACCATCACCAGCCTTCTTTCCCTCCATCACAGGTCATGAGGCTGCAGTTGCCTTGTAAAAATTCTAGTGCTACCCTCCACAGTACAGGGAGATTTTCCTGGCTCCACCTTTTCCCATTTTGAAATGTTTTTTGCTTTCATGTCATTTCCCATTTCTATCCAGTGGCCTCATGTCTGGATTTACTGTCTCTTCCCAGCCCCTTTGGCTTAATGGCTCAACCAGGGGATCTGGCCTCTGATTTTTGTTTCTTTTGAGTTATGTCTTCCCAGATCACTTTCATTTCTACCCTGTCTGGATCACAGTGGAAGCATCAGGAGGGTGTGTGATGGCCTCGAGGAAGTCCAAATGCAAAGATGCTCCTCCTACTCACATAAAATCAGGAATTGGTGTTAGGGTGAGAAAGGTTTATCAAGCTCACGTTTTAAGCTCTGAGTTAATGTTGTTTTAAGCTGACTCAGTCATTAGATTCACACAGCCTGGGCTGGGGCGAGGGGCAAGGGGCAAAAGAGAGAGGAAGGAAACCAAGTGAGGAGAGCTGAGAAACAGTTTGGGATTTGGAAGCTGTGGGAAGTGAGACAATTAGGGAGGAAAAGGGGGGATTTCTGAGAAGTGGTATGTGGGTGAAATGGATTCTTCTTAGCATTCTTTAAGAGATCTCGGCCGGGCACGGTGGCTCAAGCCTGTAATCCCAGCACTTTGGGAGGCCGAGACGGGCGCATCTATGAGGTCAGGAGAGTCGAGACCCATCCTGGCTAACCACGGTGGAAACCGTCTCTAAAAATACAACAAAAAAAAAAAAAAAAACCTACGGCCCGCGACGGTGGCGGGCCGCCTTTAGTCCCAGCTACTGGCAGGCTCGCGGCAGGAGAAAATGGCCTACCAACCCGGGAGGCGGAGCTTGCAGTGACTGAGGGGATCGGCCTGCACTCCAGCCCAGCGCGACAGAGCGAGACTCGTCTCACAAAAAAAAAAAAAACAAAAAAAAAAAGAGAGATCTCAATAAAGATTTAAATTATTTGTTGATTGGGCTGCTCGTTGCTTCAAATGCAACTCTATACACAGAAACTAGAAACTGGAGCCACAGCTTTTTTTCGTTTATAATCAAGACAGCTAAGCTCCTCGTCCGTGGCTGACCAGGTCCTTGCAGAAACACCTCTCACATTGGTACCACTGAGAGTTCACATTCAGCTAGACTGGGCTATTTCGGATCCTGTAATAGGTCAGGTTTTTTACTCCCTCTGTCTGAAACTACCTTCCTATTCCCTTGCTGCCTTTCTTAGCAGTTCATGCTTTGTGAGATAAGACCATAAACCAAGTGGTTATAACAGGAGAAAATTATTTCTCCAAGTTCTGGAGGCTGAAGTCGATGTAAGTGCCAACAGGTTTCTGACTTCCCGGTTCATACAGGGCATCGCATCTCAAGTTCCTTACTGGTAGAAGGGGGAAAGCAAGCTCTCTGGGGACTCTTTATAGGGCTACCACCTCTGACTTGATTACACTTCCAAAAGCCCCACCACCCCGTCCTAATTCTCACATTTGAGGGTTAGATCCACATAGGAATTTGGGGAGACACTTCAGCGATAATATTTCCTTTTTCCTAGCAATTCCTGACTCTAAGTTTTACTTAGATGTCACTACCCAGCCACCCCAAATCCCCGGATTCTGTGGCTATCTCTCTGTCTCATAGCCCCCCAACATAATTCTTTCAGACTACTTGTAGTGTCACCGGTTTGTCTTCTCCCACCCAGTATAACCATTATGAAGAGGGCTGTCTGTCCAACTCACCTCTGTGTTTAGACAGTGTCTGATATAGCCTCAATTGTTCAATAAATTGTCTATGAATGGAGAGACTCTGGCACTTGTAAGCTTCTTCCACATGCCAGGATGACTCCTGATTTCTGTACTTTCCACCCCGGGTGCAATTATACTCCCTTCCTGACAGTTTTCAGCACTCCGGATAGAGAGTTCACCACTTTCTTTCCCTGGAAGCAAGAATGGAGAAGTCTCAGCTTCTGGTTCAGGCAGTTGTCGTCCAGGGGTTCACAGAGCATGAGCACCTCCGTGGAGTGGGAAGGGCTCTGCAGCAGACCTGCTGCAGGCGCATAGCCACCTGCCAAGCTGTTCACCTCCCAGGAACTGCCCTCTGCCAGCCCTGGATGCAGAACTAATCTCAAGAGGACTTCTGTTTTTGTAAGGTTCTTCCTCGTTGGGGATCTCTCTCACTTCCACAAGATCTGCCAGCCTGGATCAGAACCTAATCTCAAAGAGGACTTTTGTTTTTGTAAGGATTTCCTTCCTCAGGTTGGATCTCTCTCCACTTCCCCAAATCCCTGCTGTCCCTAAAATAGGACTCATTTATTCATCTCAGTAAACAAACATGTGCTGAGCACTTACCACAGGGAGGATCCCACAACTCGCCCTTGTTATTGTGTAATGTGCAGTCATACAGTACAGGATGCAACCACCCAAAGACACAATCAGAAAGCATGTGGAGGCAGGGGCTCCAGAGAGAAGTCTAATCCAGCCTGAGGGCATTCCTCCAACCCACTGAGACATCCCTGGGGGATCCTCAGTCTTTCCCAGTCAACCCTCTATTCTCCATTTATCTCCTTTTCAGTGATTCCCTCTTTTCATTCTTCCCTAGATATCTGGAGCCACCTACTGATGTGGGCAGTTTCCTGCTTCTCCTCTAGATAGTCAGAGCCTCACACCCCTACAGGGAGGTGTTGCCTGCAGTCTCAACTCAACACCCTGGTCGTCCTTTGCTCACACTTATTGACTTTGTCGGACCTCAGATTGAAGCATCTGAGGATGATGGGCTGTGTGACTAAGGAAGGGGCTGCCCCCCTGGAAGTTTAGATTATGTATTTGTGTGCAGGACCTAGCACAGATAGGTCTACCCAGCATAGCTTTTCTAACTTTGACTGAACTCTAGAAGAGCCAAGGAGAATGTAAGCCTCATGTTGGGGAGGTCAAGTTACTTTCTAGCTCAAGATCCTAGAGAGACAATTGAGCAACATGGGCTTTCAGGTCAGGCTGCTAAGATTCAAATCCCAGCTCTGCTACTGGCTGATTAACCATTACTGGAGTTATTTATCCTCTTTAAACCTGAGTTTTCTCAACTGTAAAACAGGGGTAATAATAGCTCATACTTCATGGTGTTTCTATGAGGATTAACTCAGATAATTTGTGTAAAGCCCTCCATACAGTGCTGACACACGGCACTCAATAAATGTCAGCTTTATTTTTGGAAACACCTCCCCTCCCCCATTTCAGGCACTGGATAGCCCAGTCCCCAAGCAAGACTCTGTGGGAGCCACATCTTGCTGAGAATGACAGGAAGAAGGTATTTTTAAGAGAGATTACATTGCTGGGTTAAGTCCCACTTTTGAACTCTGTTACCTTTCTCCTTTGATTCCTTCTAGGTGAATCCTAGATGGGTGCCCAGCATTTTGCTTCAATCGACTCTAAGGAAAACACACTCTGGAAAGTCTGCTACTCTAGTCTAGCAACCCAGGGCTGGAAGCTAGGACCAACGAGAGTGACTCACAGCAAATTTCATCTTTCCCTGGAGATGCAGAAAGGAAAGACTCCAGACATCGTCACTGAAACTCCCTTGCAAGCCCCCACCTCCCATCACTGCACCGGGAACTTGTGTTTCTCACTTATGACTTGACCCTGGAGGACTCTCCTCCTCCATAACTCCCCTCTGAGGATGCGGTCACTGCATCAGCCATCTCAGGCAGCACCCTTGAATTACATGCAAACTGCTTCCCCTCAAAGATGTGGTACACATCTTACACAGCTGGTATGGTGGGCCGTTGTCAAGTTTCCTGGCTGCCCAGCACCTTTAAACACCCTTTTTACATTAGAGGAATTTTCCATCCTATGCATCCTGCCTCCTAAAAGTGGAAAAAAGAACAGTCACTTTCCCAGCCTCCTTTGCAGCCAAGACACAAGCAGGTGGCCAAGGAGCTGCCGGGATGATAAGGTGACATTCCGGGGCCACATGTGGCATGGACACTGAAGGCAGCAGTGGTGACAATGGTCATGTTCCTGGCAAATTGTGATGCAAATTAGAACATCCAGTTGGCGGCAGTGGCGGCCACAGCAGTTTTCTCATGAGGCCAGTTCTGCCACGTGTAATGGAACATTATTCTGCACGTGTAGCGTGGGGCCTGGTTTTCCAGGCTCCGCTGATTCTGTGAGACACCCAACATCCTGTTACTAAACCTTTCCTGCTGTGTCAGCCAGAATTGGCTTCAACTGCTTACCATGAGGAACCCCAATTCCTACAGGCAAAAACCACAGGGAACACATGGTAGCAACTTAGAAGTCAAGCCTTACTGAGATCTCTCTTGCTTAATAGATATGTCCAATCCCTTTAAATCCCGTGCCCCTGGTCCTGTCCCAAAGGGAAACCTCAGACTTTATGGTTTTTTTAGGCAAGTGGAGCAGGCTGTGACCCTGCAATCCAGCCTGAGAAGACAAACAGCATCTCAGCATTTGTCGAAGCAGCTCTCTCCAGGGGAGGAACAAAAACAGGGCTGTTTTTGTTGGGAGGATTCCAAAATAGGCTCCAGGGGCCACAGCTACAGGCTGAGACCAAAGGTCCTCCTCAGGCAGCTGACACACAGTAAGCAAAGGGCCTGTGGTCATGCCTGGGTCCAGAGCTTGAGGGCTCTGAGGTCAGGCCAATGCAAGGAATGGTGACGGGAAAGACTAAGGAGCTCAGGCCCACTCAGAGAGACGTGATGGGTTCCTTGGCTGCAACTCCTGTCCAGGGCTTGGGAGCAGCCACCATGTTAAGCCCTTCCAGAGCCCTGGCCCTGCTAACAGAAATACTAGCAAAGTGCCTGCTCGCATATAAACAAATTAACCTTCCCAGACTCCTGGGCAACTGAAGAAGGAAGGCATGGAAGGCCCTGAAAACCATGCTGGGACTTCTCTACACACTCCCTGCTAAGGGTCTTCCTGTTTCCAAAGACCCTCTCTGGTCAGGACACTTGCCTAGGAGACAGCTGGCCTGTGGCTAAGGAACAGAGGGGAGATGAAGACATGGGGTAGCTGGAATGCAAGCTGTGAGTTTGGAGCTCCTGGAACCATCTCTTCCAGGTGACTGCTTGACTGAGGTCAGAGAGTCCAGGCCAATGTGCAAAAAGAACAAAGCCAAGCAGAGCAAGAGGAGAGCTCCAGTGTCAGAGTGTGAGTTCCTGAACCCACTGTGCCAGATCTACTTCTGGTGACAGGAGGCAAGAAATTTTCCTTTCTGCTCAAGCTAGTTCGGGGGGTGGCTTTTGCCACTTGCAACAAAAATAGGCCAGACCACCACAGGTTCCTGAGACAGAGCCTTATACATGTTTCCTGTTCTCTATATGCTCACAACAGTGGGGACAAGCCATCATTTCATGGAAGGAATGTCACTGTGCTTCTTCTGGCTAGAAAGGCAGCTCTCATTAGTGCATTACCTATGATTACCCCACAACAGAGCCAACATCATTTAAACATCCACAAAATAGCCTACAGTCATGCACCGAGTCACAGCCTCTTGGAGAAACTTCAGCATGAAGTCCCGAAGACTTTAGTCTGTAATTGCATACAGATATAGTCAAAGCAAAGATCCAGGCTTTTTTCTCCCCTCCGGCCCTCGCCTTTGGCCCTGACACCCTCGGATTGCCGGGCTTGTCTCAGAAGATGCTGGGAACTGGCTAACCGCCCCTACCAAGTTAAGCACAGCAGGAGGCAAATAAAATGAGGCCCCGCCATCCTGCTATCCTGGGCCCCTCCCACCTTGGGCTGTCCAGATTCAGGGCTCAGCACCAAGCTTAAGCCACACTCCCTATATTCATTTTTTGGGAAACTGGCACAGACCTTCAGGCCTCAGCCCAGCAACAACTGTAGCTTTGTTACCCTGGGGCATGGAAAGTTCCCTCTCCCTGACAGCCTCATTCATCTGTCTCTTAATTAGACACAGACCCCCATGGTGCTGTGTCCTCCACTGTGATCTTTGACAAGCTCCTAGAGGGCCTCCCCACTGAGTCATGTGATCAGAGGGAAGTCATCCAGTCCAGCCCCTGCTCTAGGCTCATTCCCAGCACCCCGGCAGCTCCCAGCCCAGAAAGGGAGTCACGTCCCCGAGAGGCAGCTGTACCATTGCCGGCTTTTCAGTTGTTAGAAATTTCTTTTCCCTATTCAGCTAAAATTGGCCTCCCTTCCACCCCATTCGCCTTCTATCTTATCACAGATGTAGTTCATTTTCATATCCACAGGACAGGAATTTATTGAAAAACAGATCATTTTGTCCTTACCAAAAAAAAAAACAAAAAAACAAAAAAACCTCTTTTCACCTAAACAACCTGTTTCCTCTCCTGTTCCTTACGGTTTTCAGACCCACAGCCATTCTATCCATGCTTGCCTGGATACTTTGCACAAATATTAGACTACTCTGCAGCCTCAGAACTAAAATCGACTCCAGGTGAGGTCTTAAAAAAAAGCCCATATGTTAGTTAATTAAAATTTAATTTATATCCCTCCCCCTCACTGTCTAAAACTTGAATAGTTGGTGAGATAGAAATGACTAGTTGCCTCCAAATATCCATTTCCCCTTCTTTTCATCAATAGGATCTAATTTTTTAACTGGGCATATTGTCACCTGGGTAAAATAGTCCAATTCCCATCATCCTTTGCAGCTGTGTTACCATGAAACTAATTTCTAGCCAAAGAGATATAAGCAGAAATGTGTGAGAAACTTCCTGGAAGCCTCCCTAAGAGTGACAAGGCGGACCCTTCTTTCTGTCTTCTTCTCCACCCTGCTTCTGGAACTCAGATGTGATGCCTGGAACTCTAGCAGTCATCTTGGACCACGAGGATGTGGACTGTACACTTGAACAATTAGAAGGGAACTGGTCCCTGACAATCTGTGTGGCTGGCTGCCCCACTAGCTTGGGATTGCCTAACTCTAGACTTATTTTATACAAAAAATAAACAACTTCTTTGTTTAAGCTACATAGTATTTGAGTATTTTCTTAAATATGCATTAAGACCTAATCCTAAATTTGCCGCCCTGAAGTCATCATAATGAGTTGTATGCTTACCCCAAGAAGTTTCTCAACCAGATAATTCTGAAGATAAGAAACTCCAGCTCTCATCACAATTTCTTTTTTTTTTCTTTTTTTCTCTTAGATTTTTTAATGCTTAACAAAACTTTGCTGAAGACTTAGAGATAACATAAAAGTGTTATAACAAGGAAAACAAATTTGGCGTATTCATTTTCTGTGGATGTCCTAACAAATTACCACAAACCTGATGACTTAAAACAATAGAAATTTATTCTCTTCGTTCTGGAGTTCTGGAAAGCCAGAAGTCTGAAGCCAGTATCACTGAGCTGAAATCAAGGTGCTAACAGGGTTATGCTTTCTCCAGAGGCTCTAGGGGAGAATCCTTCCTTGTCTTTTCCAGTTCCAGGTGGTTTCTGGCATTCTTTGACTTGTGATTGCATCACTTACAAATTTCTGCCTCTGCAGTCACATTGCCTTCTTTTCTTTTTTTTTTTTTTTTTTTTTGAGACGGAGTCTCGCTCTGTCGCCCGGGCTGGAGTGCAGTGGCCGGATCTCAGCTCACTTCAAGCTCCGCCTCCCGGGTTCACGCCATTCTCCTGCCTCAGCCTCCCGGGTAGCTGGGACTACAGGCGCCCACCACCTCGCCCGGCTAGTTTTTTGTATTTTTTAGTAGAGACGGGGTTTCACCATGTTAGCCAGGATGGTCTCGATCTCCTGACCTCGTGATCCGCCCATCTCGGCCTCCCAAAGTGCTGGGATTACAGGCTTGAGCCACCGCGCCCGGCCTTCTTTTTCTTTTAATGTCAAATATCCCTCTCCCTCCCTCTTAGGAGGGCAAATACGACTGTTTTTAGGGCCCACCTAATCCAGGATAATCTCTTTTCTTAAAATCCTTAATCACATATGCAAAGTCCTTTTTTTCCCCCCCATATAAAGTAATATTCACTTGTTCCAGGGACGAGGATATGGATATCTTTGGGGAGCCATTATTTTAGCCTACCACACACCTGGATGTTAAACAAAGCTCCTGTCAGAGCTTAAGCCCTAAGATCATAGTGGTGTCTTATAGTGGTCATGTCCCCCACCTAGGTCCTGGTCTGTGTCATGCTACAAGGACAAGCTTTCTGTCCTGCACAGAGTCCTGGAGCACACCTCCCATAGCTGAGGTATATATTATTTCCTGACTCCCCCAGACTCAAAGAGAGGGACCTGTTTCTTATGCTTGCCTCTGCCACCTGCCTTTATATCCCACTGCCAAGTCAAAAGCCCACCTGGCCCATCTCCATCTCCTGTACCAGGATTGGCCTCTTCACAGGATGACAGACAGTGGGATTGCCCAAAGGGATGTAGGGTCCTAGGACTCTAAAAGTCGACAGATTACCTCAGAACACAGTGACAAAAGATTCACCTGTTCATTCATTCATTCAAAGAAAGGCAAGATTGTAAGGTAGCAAGCCTGTATTACAATTGGAATCATGTAGGTTTGAGCTATAATGCCATCACTTGCCAGTTACATAATTTCTATAAGCCTTCATTTCCTCATCCACAAATATGAAGATAGAAAGGAAAATAATGTCCACATTGCAGGGTTATTGTGAGAATTAGGAAAAAAATATTCTGTGTGTGAAGCATTTGGCACCAAGCCCGGCTCACAGGAGAAGCTAGATAAGCTGAGACTAGGACTTATCATTCAGTTTTCCCTCCAATAGTGGACTGAACATCCTACTAATGCTGGAGGTGCAGTCACAACCCAGGCAGGCTTGCCCTGAAGATGCTCAACCCATGTCAGTTTCCCACATAAGTCATCTACAATGGGATATGTACGCCAGTGCAGTTTTGAACAAAGTCTGGTGGAAGAAGCTGTTGGCTCTTGAGGTTCTTGGCTTGTCATTTTCTCAAAACAAGGCAGCACAGAAAAATTTACAGAGAAGAGTGCATTTGTGCACAGGGCCCCGCCATCCAGTTAGGTGGCTGCTGGAAACTCCATTTCCCGACTGCAGATACTGACTTTGAGAGACACCCAGCTTGCAAAGGGTGGACCCAGGCCACTGTGCATTGCACTGAGACCTTCTGCTCATCAATTACTCATATGAGGAAAACAGCTTCCAATTTGGGATTTTTAGTTAAATGATAAAAATTGGAGGTAAATTAATTAAGATATAACTTCAACAACACCAGCCTTCCCTCATCAACAGTTCCTAAGACAGGACAGGCAGCATTAATTGTTGCAATTAATTAGGCATTAAACTGATAATGGGTACAGCTGCTAACAATTAACAGCTAATTATGTCAAGCACTTTAACCATTTCACAAAAGAAATGGAAATTGGAGGGAAGGGAGAGTGAAATGAAAAGAAAGAAAGCAGTTACCTCATAAACAAATGAGAGGCAGTTAGCACCAAGTGCAGCTGGATCCTGCCGTAGAAATGACAGAAAAAGTTGATACCAGCCCTGTCCCCAGCAAGGCTGAGCTTCAGATAAGCCACGCAACTCTGAATCTGAACAGAAGAGACTTGAGTCAAATTGACCTGAATAGTGATCAGAGCCAAAATGTGACAAGCTGCATTCTTAGTGCTTGGTGCATATATATATTATACATTACATATTATATATTATATTTTATATATATTATATTATATATTACATATATTTTATATAGAGAGAGAGAGAGTCAACTTTTATTTTAGATTCAGGAACACATGTGCAGGTTTGTTACACGAGCTTATTGTGTAATGCTGGGGTTTGGGGGGCAAGTGATCCCCATCACCCAGGTAGTATGCATAGTACTCAATAGGTAGTTTTTCAGCCCTTGGCCCCCTCTTCCTTTTCCCTCTTGTGCTAGTCTGTTTTCACACTGCCATAAGGAACTTTCCTGAGACTGGGTAATTTACAAAGGAAAGAAGTTTAATTGACTCCCAGCTACATGGCTGGGGATGCTTCAGGGAACTTCCAATCATGGCAAAAGAGGAAGCAGTCAACTTCTTGACAAGGTGGCAGGAGAAAGAGCAGGGGAAACCACCACTTCTAAAACCATCAGATCTTGTGAAAATTCACTCAGGGGCCAGGCGCGGTGGCTCACGCCTGTAATCCCAAAACTTTGGGAGGCCGAGGGAGTTGGATCACCTGAGGTCAGGAGTTCAAGGCCAGCCTGACCAACAAGGTAAAACCCCTTCTCTAGTAAAAATACATATTAGCCAGGCGTGGTAGCAAGCACCCATAGTCCCAGCTACTTGGGAGGCTGAGACAAGAGAATTGCTTGAACCCGGGAAGCAGAGGCTGCAGTGAGCTGAGATGGCACCACTGCACTCCAGCCTGGCTGACAGAGCGAGACTCCATCTCAAAACAAAAAACCAAACAAACAAAAAAACCTCACTCATTATTACAAGAACAGCAAAAGGGAAACCGCCCCCATAATCCAATCACCTGCCTCCCTTCCCATGTTTGAATTACAGGTCCGTCCTTCAACAGGTGGGGATTGTCATTCAAGATGTGACTTGGGTGGGGACACCGAGCCAAACCATATCACCCCTCTAGTAGTACCCAGTGTCTATTGTTCCCATTTTTATTTCTTTGTTTTTTTTAGATGAAATTCCACTCTTGTCGCCCAGGCTGGAGTGCAATGGTGCGATCTTGGCTCACTGCAACCTCTGCCTCCCGGGTTCAAGCAATTCACCTGCCTTAGCCTCCCGAGTAGCTGGGATTACAGGCGGCCGCCACCATGCCAAGTTAATTTTTGTATTTTTAGTAGAGACAGGGTTTCGCCATGTTGGCCAGGCTGGTCTTGAACTCCTGACCCCAAGTGATTCGCCAGCCTCGGCCTCCCAAAGTGCTGGGATTACAGGCGTGAGCTACCATGACCGGCCCCCATCTTTATTTCTATGTGTACCCTATGTTTAGCTCCTGCTTATAAGTGAGAACATCTGGTATTTATTTTTCTGTTCCTGCATTAATTCACTTTGGATTCTGGCCACCAGCTCCATTCATGTTGCTGCAAAGGATATTTCATTCTTTGTTATGGCTGCATAGTATTCCATGTATATGTACTGCATTTTCTTTATCCAATTCACCATTGATGAGTTGATTCCATGTCTTTGCTATCGTGAACAGTGCTGTAATAAACATGCTAGCGCAGGTGTCTTTTTGGTAGAATGATTTATCTTCCTTTGGGTATATACCCACTAATAACATTTCTGGGCCGAATGTTAGTTCTCTTTTAAATTCTTTGAGGAATCACCAAATCACTTTCCACAGGATCTGAACTAATTTATATTCCCACCAGCAGTGTATAAGCATTCCCTTTTATCCACAGCCTCACCAGCATCTGTTGTTTTTTGTCTTTTTAATAATAGCATTCTGACTAGTGTGAGATGGTATCTTATTGTGGTTTTGATTTGCATTTCTCAGATGATTGGTGATGTTGAGCATTGTTTTTCATGTTTGTTGGCTGCTTGCATGTCTTCTGAGAGGTGTCTGTCCATATTCTTTGCTCACTTTTTAATGTTTTTTTGGGGGGGGCTTGTTGAGTTCCTTACAGACTCTTAATATTAGACCTTTGTTGATACACAATTTGCAAATATTTTCTCCCATTCTGTGGGTTGCCTGTTTACTCTGTTGATAGTTTCTTTTGCTGTGCAGATGCTCTTTAGCTAAGTTAGTTTCCACTTTTCCATTTTTTTGTTGCAATTTTTTTTGAAGACTTAGTCATAAATTATTTGTCAAGGCTAATGTCCAAAATGATATTCCCTAGGATTTTTATAGTTTGGGGTCTTACATTTAATTTTTTTAATTTTATATTTATTTTATTTATTTATTTTTGAGATGGAGTCTTGCTCTGTCTCCCAGGCTGGAATGCAATGGCATGATCTTGGCTCACTGCAACCTCCACCTCCCGGGTCCAAGCAATTCTCCTGCCTCCGTCTCCTGAGTAGCTGGGATTACAAGCACACACCACCACGCCCAGCTAATTTTTGTATTATTTGTAGAGATGGAGTTTCACCATGTTGACCAGGCTGGTCTTGAACTCCTGACCTCAGGTGATCCACCTGCCTCGGCCTCCCAAAGTGCTGGGATTACAGGCCTGAGCCACTGTGCCCGGCCCCAAGGTCTTAAATTTAAATTTTTAATTCATCTTGAGTTAACTTTTATATATAATGAAAGGAAGGGGTCAGTTTCATTCTTCAGCATATGGCCAGCTAATTGTCCCAACACCGTTTATTAAATAGGGAGTCTTTTTTCCATTGCTTATTTTTGTTGACTCTGTCGAAGATCAGATGTTTCTAGGTGTACATCTTTATTTCTGAGTTCTCTATTATGTTTCATTGGTCTATGTGTCTGTTTTCATACCAGTACTTGTCTTTGTTTATTATAAAGACCTTGGCATATATTAAATCCATATAATCCTCACAACAATACTTTGCGCTAGTCACTATTATCATTTCCATTTTGTAGGTGAAAAAACTGAGGCACAGAGAGGTTAAGTGACTTGCCCACGGTTACTCACTTATAACCGTTAGAGCCTATACTCAAAAACCCAGACACATTGGCTCTACAGTATATCCTAAAACAAATGGACCTCACTAATGTGATGAATCCTTAATAGCCCTTAAAACTCAGATAGCAATATTTTATTGAAACTTAAGCTCAACCAGTTAATTTTGAGAAAAGAAAACATATTTCAATTGGAATTAGCACTTTCTAAAGTGATAAAGTTGATAGAAATCCATAAATTTAAATCACCTCTAATCCAACTGGTATTTTATTTGTGCTTCTGTCTGTAAGGACCTGTGTCCTGCTTCTCCAGAACCCGTTATCCTGCTAGGAGCTGCTTGGCAGCTCCTTAGAGCACCTCAAGATCCTGTTTCTCAGATGACTTCACAGTAAACGTCATTGGTTGGTTTTGACTCTGAGTTTTTGTTTCCGATAAGCTTTCTTTATCTCATGGGAATGGAAGGTAAAAGGAAAAGAAGAACCAAAGTAAACACACACACACACACACACACACACACACACACACACAGACATACAAAACGTACACACACATATGCACAGACATACATGTGCATGTATACACATAGACACATGTATACACACATGCATACCTTATTTAGATGATTACACTAACAAGGAGAGAGTTGCAGGAAAAAGTATCAAGTCTACTTATCCTTACGTAAAGCCAGGAGAGAAAGTGGCTTGCTTAGTATCTCACAGGATGGCAGATAAAGGCAAGACTGAAAACTCCAGTCCCCATGTTCTGCATAGAACTCCGGTCCGCAAGTGCTTCATAGAGAACTTGGTGAATCACACATTCCAGGCCTCATCCTTTGAGATTCCAATTCAGCAGTTTGAGTGGGGCCCATGTAGTTGCATTTCTGATAAGCTCTCAGATGATGCAGCTGCTGCTGGTCCACACACACCTCAATAAATAACCACTGCCATATTCTGTCCCATTTCTCTCATCAAGGCCCACTAATGTTTTCTGGAGTGAGCTCTTTTGCCCAGCCTGGCCCAGTGGGCACAAGCGTTTGTGTTGGTTCCATTGATTGGGAAGTTCAGCTCATGGTCCTTGGTCATCTGTGACCAGAACCTATTTTTAAACAGAATCCAGGAAAGGGGGCCAAATAGGCCTTCTGTTTTCACTCTCCTGCCCCACCTCCTGTCCCACCTAGCTTGAGGGTGGGGGGAGTTCTGTTTTCTAAGAGTACAAAGGAAACTGTTCCTAATTAGAGCAGAGCTGGAAGAACTTTGCTGATACTATATTATCTTCCTCCTCAAGACGCCCAAGCGACCTGTCCTCTCTCTTTCACAGAGACAAGCCCTTAAATCTTACCACTCACCTCAGGGCTTGCCTGATCCCTCTGTCATCTTCCTGGAGCTGGGGCTTGGGGCAACCAGAGCTGTGAGACTAAAACTAGAGCTTTGGGAGGGTGGGCAGAGACATCGAGAACACAGGATGGGTAAGAGGTTGGAGGCCAGTGGTGTACACCCTCACTGCAGGGAGCTTATGGATGCTGGCTGGTTTCATGCTGCACTTTGGGGCTATGAAGGACAAATTTCCTGAAAATACTTAGCTGGGTCAAGTCAAAATCACAAGTCTTCTGCAGCCCAGATTCCCCTCTTTGAGAATATGTGCCCTCCCCGTCAAAGGGACCCAGGGCTCTCATTTTAGCCTCATAAAGGGAAGTATCTGATAAAACTCAGATATTGGACATTGGGAACTTCATGATCTTTTCCAGTGTTATTTATAAAGAAGATCATAGGGTACCTTTATTCGCTCTTGGTACAAATGGAAATTGTTCTGTTCTCTCTGAAACAAAACATGACACAGCACATGAAAGACCTTTAAATGGGTAATCCTGCTTCTAGGAATTTGCTCTAAGGAAATAATTGGACAAGGACTCAAAGATGAATGTACAAGGATACTCAGTCCAACATTATTAATAACAAAAAAAGTAAACACCCTAAATGCATGAATAAAAATAGGAGTTTGGTTAAATGAACCATAGGAAATACAATCACTGAAATATTATGTGACTAATAAAAATGTTAGACACAAGAAAATGTTCATAATGACAATGCAAAATTGTAAAATGTAGTCTATAAAATAGTATATATAAAATGATAGTATTTTTGTAAAACCGTATGTGACTATGTGTGTGTGTTCTCTGGAAGGAAAAGAACCCTAAAAGGGCATACAACAGGTTAATAGCTGTTGTCTTTACATCATGAGTACACAGGAAATTTCTGAATTTTTTTCCTCCTACGCTTCTTTTATGTATTATTCAAGCATCCAAGTGTCCCACCTGGAGCATACAATGGAATAAGAAAAAATATATAGAATAAATAAAATCACTATGAATTGTATAATTTGAGGTGTCCTGAATGAGCCATGATAAATATTTTGGGGTACAACTTTCCTATTGTTTCTGAAATCTATTTCCATATAATAAATGTAGAAGGATAATTGTAAATGCAAAGATTAATTTTTTTTAAATCTTGCATGCACATGTGCAGACAGGTCAGTGTACTAGTCTAAGAAAACACATCTTCAGTACATAATATACATATTCATTGGTCTCTTCACTCCTTCCATCCCCCACTCAAGCAACAAAGATTTTTTTTTCCCCACAATGTCTCCTAGCAGCCAAACACAGGCACTGCTAATGAATATTAATTGACCTAACATCTTGTGGTGATGAAACTACACATTTCCCTGTCTCATTTGGTTGCTAGGGAACCATGTGAGACAGCCATGGGGCTCTGGGACCCAGACCTTTTAAGTACAGGGCAGGGTTAAGCTACAAATCAAAGTACTCCACCCAATTAATTGGGTATACAAGGAACTATATGTATGTATGTGATCCTGTCAAATAAACAAGAAACAAAAACATGGCAATAGGCAGTTTGGCAGTGGGTGGGCAAGCTGGTAGAGATGGGCATAGACTCTCAGTTACTGCAGCCCCTCCCCACAGATCTCCTGCAGTCCCCTCTCCAGGGACCCACCGGCACCACTGTTTCTTCCTCACCATCCTTCAGGGTCTACAGCGGAACCATGCAGTTGGGGCTTGAGGCAGCATGGGGGAAGGGGAAGGAGAGAATGTGATAGTTGGATGTAATTGCCCTGAAATTGTAGGCATCATTTTCTGTCATCCTAGTGCTCATATTAGATGCAAATAAGCTGATGAGTGAACCTGGCCTACCTGCAATTTTCCTTCTGCACCTGACTTTGATCTTCTTTCCTCCTCCCTTTCCCTTCTCTTCTGTCACTCAACAAGCAAAGAACTCATCCTCATCAGTGCTGGTCTCTGGTCTGTCCACCTTGAACCCTTGCACTAAACAAAGAGCAAGCTTTCCCACCCAGGCTTTTGGAAGAAAACCCTCATGGAAGTTCCTCACTCCCTAGGCCTCCTGCTTCTCTTTCCTCCCCAGTCTTCTCCCTTTAAGTGCTTACTTTACACTACTTTTCCTAACCAGTCTCCCTTTTCAACAGACTAAGCACCTTCCCTATGAAATGAAGACGTCTCTGTCCTTTAGCCCCACAGGCATACCAAAGACTTTCTCTTTCTGTTTGGTAGGCTCCCTAAAGGCAAGGGTTGAGCTCTGGTCTCAGCATCTGCAGGCTTAACTGAGAAATGGGAGGGTGAGTTCTAGTTCCCGGAAGTGAAAGGCAGTGAGGCTGGGGTGGTGGGTGCTCTCATCTGGCTTCATCTGATTTCCCTTCAAGTACCTGAGCAAACACAACCGTGAAGATTAACTTCTTGCCAAAGACTGCCTGTCCATATTTTTAGAAATCATATTCTTTTCTTTTCTTTTCCATATATTCATTCATTCATTTAACAAATATTAATTGAGCACTTACCCCAAGCCCAGAACTTTTGCTAGGCCCTGTGTGGATTCAATAACGATTCCAAACAGACACAGCCCCCAGTATGAGAACATGGGGAGAGACACAGAGATGGAGCTTAAAACATTACGGAAAATCCTGAAAATAATCAAATAAATTCACAAATAAATATAAAACCACAGCTGTGGTATAATAAGGCAAGACATATGGGGCCATGGAAGGAGGAGGCTGCTTTCCTAATCTTAGGGACTAGGGAAGGCTTTCCTGAGGATGTTGACCCTATTTCCTGGGGAATACTAAGCTTCATGTTCGCCACCCTCCATGACCTCACCAACATCAAATGGTGCCTGTTTCCTCTTCCTGGGTGGAGTGGAGGTTGTGGGGCTGGAAGGAAAGGAAGTTCTAGGCTCTTCTAAATGAGAAAGATAAATGTGCTCACTTGTTTTCTTGCTTTCTCTCCCCTCTCTCCTTTGAATTTGAAAAGGTTTGTCAACAAAGATTCTAAAGGAAACTCCATGTTCTTAAACACATAAACCACTTTCCACAGGGATGACTCCTGGTGGCATAGGCTTCCTCATTGGCTAATGGTGTGGGTGGGAGCAGAGATGATGGGCGTGGGAGTACAAGATGAGAGGATCCCACAAGTCCAATGGCTGTACTCAGGGAAGAAGAGTAGAGACATCTTGAGCAAAGGGGTAAGATTCCAGTATGAGAACATGGGGAGACACAGAGCTGGAGAAACAAAGAAGAGGCCAGAGGCTGGTATCCAATGAGGGAGACTGGGAGAGACACCCCAGGGAGACATGGGGGACAGAGCAGCTGCTGCCTTCCCCAGTTTTCACTACAAGGTCTTAAGTCCAATCTAAATTTTCAGGCTCATGCCTGAAATCCCAGCACTTTGAGAAGCCAAGGTAGGCAGATTACTTGAGGTCAGGAGTTCGAGACCAGCCTCGCCAGCATGGTGAAACCTTGTCTCTACTGAAAATACAAAAAATTAGCCAGGCATGGTGGTGCACACCTGTAATCCCAGCTACTTGGGAGGCTGAAGAAGGAGAATTGCTTGAACTCAGGAGACAGAGTTTGCAGTGAGGCTAGATCATTCCACTGTAGTCTAGCCTGGGTGACAGATCAATGAGATTCTGCCTCAAAAAATAATTAATTATTTCCCAAATATCTGATAGAAATGTGTGAGGAGGAGTTGCATCTATTTCATGGTTGGTTTGGAAAAACAGCTACCCCAGTGACAGCTGGATCACCTCAGAATTGGAAGGGATCCAAAGTCATCCAGCTGTTTACCAGTAATCTTCTCATTCATTCCTCCAGATAGATGTCCAGCTTTTGTTTGAGCAGAAACAAAAATGAGCTCCCCTACTCCCTAAGGCAGCAGTTCTAAAGTTGAGGAAAGTTTTCCTTGTACTGAAAGCAAATCTGCCCACAACATCCATTTCCTGGGCCATGGTCTTCACTTGGGAGCTACATAGATTAGACTGGCTCCTTATCTACTGGGAGCCCATTAGATACAGGAGGACACATCTTCTCCTTCATCTTACTTCCTCATTCATTCATTCCCTCTTCAGGTGCTTACTGTGACCCTCCTCTCTGATATACAGAGACAGGGCAGTGGCAAAACAACTGTCAAGAAAGCCAGCCTTGCCCTCAGCTGCCCAGAGTTTCCTGTGGTAGATGGGGAGTGTGTGGACAATTTCAACACAGAGAGGATAGGAGCCCAGAGAAGGGCCCATCCTTTTGGGACATTTCAGGAATCCACTAAAATGAGTTTAGCAATATTTTTATGAAGATATTTTTCAACATACAAGGCTCTAGCTGGAGCCTGTTTATGTCAGGTGGTGATGTCAGGTGGTGATTCAGAGGGGACTTGGTTTTCATGTGAACAAGGGATCCTGCAGGTTGGAATGAGTAATGCCAAGTGGGTGGCCAGATTCCGCCTGCTAGATCCAGCCACCCCACACCCATCAAGTAGAAGGTAATCCAAGAGTATCTAAAAGAAACCTGAGTTACTACTTCAGGAGATTAACTCTCCAAAGAGGGGCTGTGGAGAGGTAAGGAAAAATGACTCCCTGGCTCTCTAGCCAAGTCAAGGAGAAAGATAACATCTCCTCAGTCTATGCACCTGAATTCCCTGGCCTCTCAGGGCCTCTGATTCTTACAACAGGAGCACCTCCACTAGGCTGTAAGCAGGACACAGTAGCTGGCAATTCTTCTACACTAGGAACTCTTGGGGCTTTGAATTGGATATCTCTCAGGTTTATCTCAGGAATTTGGGACATAAGATTATTACTGGCCAGGATACAATGCTGGGAGTCAGCAAAACAAGAAATATCTGGAAAGTGAACTTGATCAGGCAGAGATTTACTAAACTCTGACAAAGTGGTTCAAGTCTACCTCAGATTTCCCCATGGCAGTGTTAATGGCCTCATGCCCTCATCCTTGAGGAGGAGGCACTTGGGTGATGCAGGCAGAATTGCCAAGACAGACAGATCTGACCATGATGCAAAGGTACGTCACCTGGGAAGCCGAGAGTCTAGAGGCCACAGCCACACCACTGCTGCCTTTGATGTCTTAGAAGCTAGAATCTAGGACACCAAAATACTCTGACATTTCTGTCAATTCCATTATTTGTTTCAGCATTGGGAATCAACCATTGAATCAAAGTTCTGAGGCCAAAAGTGGTTTTGAGATAGTATCTTGTCCTTCCTCTAACTCCTTATGAAGCCATCTTAAACAGCAGAGCACCTGCCCTCTACTAGTATAAAAACAGACATTGGAATGTACAGTGATGCAGCCACTTTGCAAAACTGTTTGGCAGTCCACAAAGTATTAAACATAGAACTTTGACCCATCAATCCCATTCCCAGATATCTACCCAAAGGAAATGAAAATGTATGTTCACACAAAACCTTGTACCTGAATGTTCACAGTAGCATTGCTTAGACAAAAATGGAAACAACCTAATATCTATCATCTGATTAGTGAATAATCAAAATGTGGTATATCTATCCAAATAGTGGAATATTATTCATAAACAAAATGAAGTACTGATGTATGTTATAACATGAATAAACCTTGAAAACATTTATGCTAAGTATAAAGAAATCAGTCACAAAAGACCACATATTGTATGATTTCGTTTATGTGAGATATCCAGAACAGGCAAATGTATAAAGAAAATAGATTTGTGGTTTGTCTATGGCTGGAAGCGGGAAACGTGAAGGTAGATAGGAAACAAGTGCTAATAGGTACAAGTTTTCTTTGGGGAATGACAAAAATATTCTAAAATTGGATTATGATAATGATTATGGTTGTATACCTTTGTGAACTAAAAATCATTGAATTGTACACTTTAAACAGGTGGACCTTATGATATGTAAATTAATAAAACAGAAAGGAAGGAAGGAAGGAAGGAAGGAAGGAAAGAAGGAGAGGGGAGGAAAGGGGAGGGGAAAGCAGAGGAGGAAGAGGATGGAAGGAGAAAGAGGATGGAAGGAGAAAGAGGCTATGATGAATTTTAGAGCCACAGAGGATAGCTCTTCCTGGTGGCAGGAGCAATATCCTCCAATCCAAAGCTATGAGAGAGTGTATGTGTACTTCCAGGGCTCAGTTGGGAACACTCCTAGTATGTTAGACCGTTATTCTGATGGCCACCAATGAGCCACACCTCCCTATAGTCACACCCTCTTTATGTAATCCCCTCCCACATTGGCTCTGTAACTTGCTCTGGTCAATGGGACATTAGTAAGCACGACTAAAAGGTTGTATTATCACTTGTCTACTGGAGCTTGTCCTCTTGGAATGCTCTCACATGGATTCCAAACAATTGTGAGAACAGATCCAGCAATCCATTGGAGAGGCCACATGGAGAGAGGAAGAGAAAAAGAGAAAGCCCTGGCTGTCCCCCAGCCACTGCAGCCATCCCTGCTGAGGTAGAAGCCATGGGCTGAGGAGGCCATGTTGAATGGCCCAGCCACAGTAGCCACTCACAGAACCAAAGGACCACCCAGCTGAACCCAGCCTCAGTTGCAGAATCATGAAAAAGGAAACATCATTATTGTTTAAACCACTAAGTTTTGCTGTGGTGTGTTTTGTGATAAATACTAAAATACCCTGAAAGACCTGACAACCTCCAGCTCTGTCACTCACTGATTTGATGATGGACTTTAATCTGATGCCCTTGCATTCTGAGATGGATTTAAGGAGAAACACGATTTTAATGTGTGTATAACATGCCATTTGTCACTGTAGTTTAGTGCAATTTTACACAATATTTATCTGATTGGCATATCAGTTACATCACATCACTGAGAATTGACTGTACAGGGATTCTGTGTGCTTGGCAATGAGAAGATTGATTATGGTTATTATTCTAATGGCTGGAAACATAAATTTCATCAGGAAAGTTGCTTTGAAGCCGCAGTGACAGGGCTTGTACATTTACTCGCTAAACATTATACTGCATGCATGCAAAGTGCCATCCTAGGGGACTCGGGCAGAGACACTGGAGCTGACAAGACATGTCTGCACCGTCACATAAAGCGTTGCTGAGAAGCCGAAACCCTTCTTAAAAATCTTTTTCCTAGAGTCTCGTCTCTTTTCCCATTGACTGGACCATCTCACCAAGCAGGGTGTTTTGGAAGACATTTCACACGTCTCCACCGACGGGTGGATCTACCCTCAACAGACAGCACAGGTGGGAGCCTTTCCAACCCACTGCGCACCTGATATGTGATGGCTGCGACTGGTGAGTGTGTCTGTTTTGGAAACCTTAGCAGTACACATGTTTTCTTGTGTAATAAAACATTTTGACAGTTCAGACTATGCCAAATAAGTTTTCATCTGAAACCTATTTGAAGGGTTGGAATTTAGTTGCGTATTTTAAAAGATAAAGCTGGAAAATTGGGGGCTGAACGCCATGTTTTCTCTCTCCACAGCAGGTTCTCATCACCCAATTCAATTAATTGCTTCATTTTCCCATTTCATCTCATCACAGTTCCAAATCTGCACCTGAAGTACAGGGTCCTGGTAGAAAGGAGATCATCTTTGTGTTAATAGAAGTCTTATTTCAAATTCCTATCAGCAGTCCGAAGAGGAACCGTATGCAACTCCTGGTCTCCCCTCAGGACCCAGCTTCTCCATGGCCTCATTAGACTCTAAGACCTCCACTGACCTTTACCACCCAAGAAAGAAAATGAGATTTGCCAGATGGTTTTTAGCAAGGGGCCGAGCTCTCAAGATAACACAGCATTAATGAAATGTACCTTCTGAGCCCTTTAATTGCTTCTAGTAGCACTTCACTTATAATCAATGTTCTCCTGTCCCCACTACAATTTTCTTGTTTTGAAAAATAATAGTGTGACACACACTTCAATGAAAAGACATAGGACTGGCCACACTCCTTAGCACCCAGTAGATCAGTCCCCACCTGAAAACATTCACCAACCAGTGGTAAACAAATGAAAAGGACACAAAAGCTGAGGGGTAGTCTCTGTAGTTGAGTTGCCAAATGAGAGGAAACAGAAGAGCTTCTATTAATAATGACACAGTAATTGGAGGTTACCCAAAGAGAGCCCTGGTACACTCAACTTTCACATTAGCTTTGCACAAAAACCATTATAGATCTTTCTAAAGGACTAATGTGAGCAATGGTGAAGTTGTTTATCAGATTTATCCAGTACCAGCCAGAGAGTTCTTCCACCCCAGGGGAACTGGACCAGCCTAAAGCACCTCACTGCACGAGAAAAACATTTGATTGGGGCCAGAGAGTGATTCATGCAAAGTTCAATTGCATACCAAAACAGACCCCAATAAAGACTCCTAAAGTCACTTTTCAGGCATTTTCTCCTGTACAAAGTATATGCAAGTAGTTATCTCCTAAGGAATGTGGAGTATTGCCAAGGATGGCCCTGATAGGCTCTGGGGAAGGTGGAAGGCAGAGGTAGAATGGCAGGAGGCAGAGGCAGAGTGCAGGGAATGTATTTAATTGAATGTCTGAGTTTCATCAATCTCATTTGAAAAAATGATCCCCAGCTCTCTCCTTTTTTTTTCCTGGCTGGATTGAGAGAAATTCATTATTGTTTGGTGAGTCAATATCAAATTCTAATAAAGAGACAATTTTTTAAAATCCCATTTTGCGGACTGCTCATTAAAACATCCAGATAACTCCTGGGTATATGAAAATTGTTCATTGCCATAAGTTATAGTGGTATCAAAATAGATTTCCTTTGCAAAGGGAGTTCCATTAACATGATTCATATAACCACCCCAAAATGATATTTGCACAGGAATAATATGAGGTGATATTATTAACACCTCCTCTGGCTAAGGTTTTATGGCTTCTTTAAGCATCTAGGGTAAGAAGACACCCTTCAAACTGAGAACTTGGCTCCAGGTGTGACTCTCCCCACTCCTAGCTTGCTCCCTAAGCTTCCTGGGTTTCCTACCTTGCTGTCTCTGATTTCCTCTCACATGCCCAGCCAAACTTTGTAAAACAAAATGGCTCTTGACGATTAGCTTCCCAGAATAAAAAATGAAATTGAACCCTAGGGACACACAAGATTCCAAGGGGCTTAAGGATGGGCTTAAGCAAGGGCTGTGTCTAGCCTTCCTTGCATCCCCATTACCTAGTACAGCCTTCTTGGGCATGGCAGATGCCAGCAAACTTTCTAAAATGAGTTAGAAAATAAATGTAAAAATAAGATTTCTATTTCTACTTGCATTAAACCAAGAGGTAAGGGGCACCTTTAAATCAGCGTTGAATAGTTCCCTGTCAAATTCATGTCCAGTTGGAACCTGTGAATGTGACCCTATTTGGTAACAGCGGCTTTGCAGATGGAATCAAGTTGAGGTCATATTGGATAAGAAAGGACCCTAAACCCAATGACTGGTGTCCTTATGAGAAGAGGAAGATTTAGATATAGAGACACAAACATGCACAGGGAAAAGGCCATGTGAAAACAGAGGCAGAGATTGGAGTGATGCATCTATAAGCCAAGGAATGTCAAGGGTTGCCAAGCAACCAGCAGAAGCCAGAAGAGGTAAACAAGGATTCTTCTTTGGAGTCTTCAGAGGAAGTGTGGCCTGCTGACACCTTGATTCTGGACTCCTAGCCTCTGGAAACATGAAAAGATAAGTTTCTATTGTTTTAAGCCATCCAGTTTGTGGCACATTGTGACAGCAGCCATAGGAAATGGATACAGGTTTCGCACAGGTAGAAGGTATTTTATGACTTCCCTCAAGGTCTGCAAGCAATCTCACTAAGAGCTCAGTGAGAGAGTAGATGCAAGTATAGACCACCTTTTAAGATACTTGAGTGTGAAGGAAGGGCTAGTTTGATCCTGCCTTCATCTCTTTTCTTTCAAGTATCAGAAAGAATGAAAGAGGTACAAGTCACCCAGATTCACCAAACACTTCTTTCACAGCACCTTGGCCTCCTCTCTCCCCATGTCCTTTACCTCCACACCACACCTGCCCTTCATGCCCCAAGTTCCACATGTCCCATCTAAACTCTTAAAGCTTAATCCCCTCTTCTGTCCTCAGTTTCCTACCCTTACAGGTCTTGTACTCCACTATCACATGTATTCATTCATTTGTTCAGTCAATCAATCTGGAGTCATGCCTCAGGACAATTCAGGTGTGACTTGGCACTCCAGATTTGGTCCCCTCTGGAGTCATGCTGCAAGAGTGAGCGGCTAGCTGTGCTTCCAAGGGTGGCAAGCTATGCTGTCCCATATATCTTCCTGTAATCATGGAAATGTTCCATATCTGTGCTGTCCAGTACAGTAGCATGTAGCTGCTAGTATGACCAAGAAACTGAATTTGTAATTATATTTAATTTCAATACATTTAAATTTTTATAGTTATATGCGGCTTGTGGCTATTGTGTGGTAGATAGTGCAGGTCTAGAAGCATTGTTTTTTTTTTTTTTTTTTTTGAGATGGAATCTTGTTCTGTCACCCAGGCTGGAGTGCAATGGCATGGCTTTGGCTCACTATAACCTCTGCCCCCCAGGTTCAAGTGATTCTCCTGCCTCAGCCTCCCAAATGGCTGGGATTATAGGCACCCACCACCACACCTGGCTAATTTTTCTTTTTTCTTTTTTTTTTTTTTTTTTACTAGAGACAGGATTTTATCATGTTGCCCAAGCTTGTCTTGCACTCCTGACCTCAGGTAATCCACCTGCCTTGGCTTCCCAAAATGCTGAGATTACAGGCATGAGCCACTGTGCCCGGCCTAGAAGCAATTTTTGAATCAGACACAAAGAGCCTCACAGATACTAACACAGACACATACACACACACACACTTCCCAAGGATGAACATTAATTCTTAGAACATAAGGAGGAAAAGAAATATTACCTAACTATCTCTTAATTGGCAAAGCCACCTCAGCCCACAATGGAGTTAATATTCGACATCACTGTGCAGATCAGTATGAGTTTAATTCCTCTCTCTTTAGTCCCCAAACTCCTTTCAAATTGTACCCCTTTGGGCCACTGAGAATTAAAAATGGGCCTATTACTGAGCCTCCCACTCCTTAATAGCTGTTCCTTTAGTTACATAAAGACCCTGCTAATGCTGTGAAATCACCATTTACAAGGGCTTGATTAAGTAAGTTCTTAAACAAGGTGCCATTCTTTTTCCCAGTCTGGAGAGAGAATTGGAGAAGGGGAGGAGATTGTTCTTTCAGTTACTGTTATTTCATAGACAATCCCCTCAGCTGTGTTTCCAGCCTCTCCCTTTCTCCTAGCACTTCCCCCTCAGCAACATAAAGTAGTGGGTTTGAGTCTCACCTTTGCTATTTTTCTGGGTCTGATTCCAACCTTTATTTCTTAAAAGCTTGAGACCTTGCATAAGCTCTATGTGCATGTAACTTACAATTAAAGGGTCTAAATACCTTACACAGAGAGGTATGGGTCTAAATCATTCCTATGTGTGTAAGGTATACAAAGTGACTAATACAATATCCAATTTCTTTTTCTAAGGAGGTCATCTTAACAGGAAGTGTGCAATCTCCCTATGAACAGATACTATAAAGTTGGTAGACAACTACTGTAACATATATGCAGGAAGCAATACCCCTATGCTATCTCAATGAGGATGCTGGCTACATGGTGCCCAACACCTAGATATTTGCAACTGTCCTAATGACTGAAGTGTTCCACGTTAATTCAGATATAGCCAGGGAGGGTACCCTGTTAGAAGCAGCGTGGTCTGGGAAGAGTTGTGTGTGTGTGGTTTGTTCTGATCATAGTAATGAAAGCATTATGGTATGGGGTTATGTAGCTATGTGGAGTTCCTAATCCAGCACAGTCAGATATAAAGGCTTTCAGCTTCTGTCTTGACACAGCTAGGCCTCTGGTCCTGAAATAAGCACAGGGCTTGTTTCTCTGACTTGGAATCATAGCTGCCTGAGTTAACTGAGGGAGCCTTTTAAGATTTTTTTTTTAATCTCAGGGCAGCTGTCTGTAGAGTCCTGTTTGATCAATAATAAAACAGCTATCCAGACACTGTAGCTAAGCACAAAATGGAGTTTGATTTTCAGAGAGATGCCAGTGTGGAGGATGATTCCCAAGGGCACGGTGCTTTGTGCAGATTCAGGGCTGAGCTTCAAGCCTGGGGACACTACAGCTAGTTCCCCTGATGGGGGCATAAGTATCTGGGACAATATTAATGGCCACAGTTGCCTGGTGGGGATTTTGCCCTTCACATGTTCGCCAGATTGTAATGATAGCCCAGTCTTTTTACTTTCTGCCAATGCACAAGGCCCAAGTTGGAGCCTGGGGAACATTGATCAAGGCCCTTTCTTTCATTCAGTGATGTCCCTTTGCCATCTCCCATTGCCACATCAACCTCCCTCACCCCCTTCTCCCAAGAGAATATTAGAGTTAACACACACACACACACACATCAACAATTTCATTTTCAATGCATATGAAAACTAAACAAAATGCCAGACTGCCATTTTCCTTTTAAAATTTCTACGAATTTAAACATTTATTGAGTTTGCTAAATGCTAGAATCTGCATTAGACCTGGAGATACTAAGAATCCACAGTCTAATAGAGGGAGACAGACATGAAAACACATCTTTGCAACAAGTGTTAAGAGACATGCTGGGCAGTGGAGTGGGAAGAGTGTGGTCTTTGGGGTCAGGTGTGGATGCAAATTCCAGCACCCCAGGGCACCAGTCTCTCCTGGTTCCCCTCCTCCTACCTCCCGGCCATTCCCTTTTTGTATTCTTTGCTGGTTCCTCCTCATCTTCCCCAACCTCAAGCAGAGGAGAGACCCCAGGCTATAGCCTTTTTCATCTACATTCACTCCCTGTGGGATCTCATGAATTTAGATATTATCTCTATGTTGTGACTTTCATTTGTTCCTTAAGCCTTGAGAAATGTCAAGCTCTGACCTCTCCTGCAAGCCCCAGACTTATCTATCCAGCTGCCTACTTGCTGTCTCCTCTTGGAGGTCTACTAGAGATCTCACATTTAAAAGTTCCAAAACTGAATCTTGGTATAGCCTGACTAAGCCTGCTCCTCCAGGTCTTCTTATCTCAACGGATGGCAACTGCATCCTTATAGCTGTTCAGGCCAACACCTTCAGAGTCAGCCTGGATTCCTGCCCTCTCTCCTACTCCATGTCCAATCCAGACTTTCAGCTTGTTGAAAGAAAGACTTCATACGAAATACATTTAACAGTTTCTTTGAGCAAAGAACAATTCATGAATTGGGGAGCACACAGAGGTTCAGACAGCCCTGCTTTGCAAAGTGGGCAGTGAGTATTTATAGACAGAACATAGGTAGTCAGACACAGAAATCACTTGATTGGTCATAGCTGGGCCTTTGTCTTATTTGGACATGGTCTGATCAGTCGGTTGCCTGTGGTTAGCTGAAGCTTGGCTGTTTGTGATGGACTGAGATCTAAGTACTTGTTACAAAAAAAAAAAAAGATACTCTGGCCGGGCACGGTGGCTCATGCCTGTAATCACAGCACTTTGGGAGGCCAAGGCAAGTGGATCACGAGGTAAAGAGACCGAGACCATCCTGGCTAACATGGTGAAACCCCGTCTCTACTAAAAATACAAAATATTAGCCAGGCGTGGTGGCTGGTGCCTGTAGTCCTAGCTACTCCGGAGGCTGAGGCAGGAGAACGGCGTGAACCCAGGAGGCAGAGCTTGCAGTGAGCCAAGATCGTGCCACTGCACTCCAGCCTGGGCGACAGAGCAAGACTCCATCTCAAAAATAAAAATTAAAAAAAAAAGATACTCCTAAGTTAGGTTTCAGTTGGTTTACATACTAAGTTGCGTTACAGTTTGTCACACACAACTGTAAGGTACAGAAACAACCTCAGGCCAAATTTAATTTAACAACCTCTCCCTCCAAGATGTATCCATCACTGCTACCATTCTAGTCCAAGGTTCTAGTGGATTATTGCAATAACTTTTTAAGTGCTTCTAGACTTGCTTACCCACATTTTCCTCTGTAAGTGATCAAACTTCTCTTTTTAAGACCTAAGACAGATTGCATCTCTTCTCTGCTCAGATCCTTCCAATGGCTTCCCATTGGTCTGAACAAATGGCTAAGAGCCCTCAGTGGCTGCAGCCCGGCCCCTGCTGCCTCTCCGATCTCATCCTCTGCACCTGTCCTATCTCACCATGCTCTCGCCATGCTGTCCTCCTGACTTCCTCAGAGAGGCCACGTTGCTCCTGCTCCTGGAAAAGAGAAGCTTCACTTAAGTCTCCTGGCTTAAGCCACATCTTCCAAGGCAGTTTTAACCATTGTTCAGTAGATAGGTAATGCTTGGTAAAAATAATGCTTTTTTCCCCCCATTGGGCTATTTTCTTTCTGGTATATTCCCTCAGCAGGGAAACTCCGTGGGGAGAAGGTATGAATGGTAGGGTTCGGGTACCAAAACCCTACCTGCAAACTCAAACAGACATCTGACTCATGGCATGACATGACCTAGCAGGAAGATAATGGCCCAGGAAGGGTGCACACAGGGTGATGACTCAAGCTGCCCAGGAGTCCTCTGAGTTAGGCAGTAAAGAAGGCAGAGGCAGAGAGAACTTGGAGGGCAACTGGAAAGCAGAAGCCATGGGGTGTGAAGTTGTGAGTGAATAGCAACCACAAGCAGGAGGGAAGCGGAGCGACTGGAGGTAACCTGAGCAGGGAGGGATGAAGAAGTTGTTAAAAAGAAAGCAGAGGCAGAGCCGCAGGAATGGGGACGCTGGAGAGGCCGTGGCTTCCCAGTCCACAGGAGAACTGCCTGCAGCCTTTTCTTGGCTTCCTCACTTGCCCATGTGTTCTGCAATACATCGTCGTCACCTGGGGCACCCTGAATGGGCCTCTGTTATTTGTCACCCACAAAAGCTTACTCACCTTTCTTCTCTCAAACGGCTAAGGGTCTGCTGATTGGGCAAATTTGTTGTATCTATCCTCATTCCTTGAAGAATTCAAGGATTTCTAAAGTTCCTTAGCTAGTCAAGAAAATAACCTTCCAGAAGCCTGTTCTCAGAAATATCTGGACATGCCTGAATGGTAGGGGTACACACTTCCTTTCAGACTGGGAACTCCCGCCAAACACTGGGAAGCGTAGGGATGGCTCTGGCCTGGTAAGATGGCTCTATGCTGCCTTCCTTGCCCTGGACCAGGCCTCTCAGAAGCCACACAGCTGCCAAGCAGTGCCCCTGAGAGTCCATTAATTAGCAACAGTCAGATTCTCAGAGATCTCTGCAAACCTCACTATGGGACATTTGTTAAGCATTTGTTGCTTAAAGTTCTCTGCTAGATGCTGAGATGGGAAAGTTAGATGGGTATGCCGCTTAGTCCTCTGGGAGTTTGAAATCTTATTTTGAAGAGAAAACAAGAACATTTCCCCAGGAAAGATGAGATAACATTACTCCCCAAGGTTTAGACTTTGGAATTAGAGAGCCTCTTTGGTCTGTATTAATTTTTTTGTTAATACCATAACTGCTGCCATTTGAAGTATACTCTATATCGCCAACACTTTCCATGTGGATAATCTGCACTAAGCCACGCTTTAAAGTTCTCTGTGCTATTATCGCTGCCTCTACTTAATTAATTCTTTTCTTTAATGTCTACATAATATTATCAACATATTTAGTTTTATTCCTAAATGTAGCCTGCAATCCAGCAACAGTTTGGAAAAAAAGGAAAGAAAACACCTAATTACCTTTAAAGAGTTATTCAGTTACCTATTCAAACTTGCAGCTCTCTTCTACCTTCATTTTTGTCACTCCCATTCCAGCACTTGCCTCTGACCCTCCCACCCCCCTACCAAAAAAAAAATGGAAAGAAAGATATCAACAAGTAAAAAAGAAGAGTCTTTGTCTGGCTGATGATATAGTTGAGGGTGAGCTATGCTATCTGTTCCATGCCAGGAGGCACAGGGAAGCAGGAAGAGTGAGCAATGCTAGTGGAGTGGTGGAGGTTCTCCAGAAAGAACCTAGATGTTCAGCTACCTCGAGATGAGTCTTCACAGGGTCTTCTCTCTCTCTCTTTTTGTTGTTGTTGTTGTTGAGATGGAGTCTTGCTCTGTCATCCAGGTTGGAGTGCAGTGGCGTGATCTCAGCTCACTGCAAACTCCACCTCCCAGGTTCAAGAGATTCTCCTGCCTCAGCCTCCCAAGTAGCTGGAATTACAGGTATGCACCACCATACCAAGTTAGTTTTTGTATTTTTAGTAGAGATGGGGTTTCACCATGTTGGTCAGGCTGGTCTCAAACTCCTGACCTCAGGTGATCTGCCCACCTTGGCCTCCTAAAGTGCTGGGATAACAGGTGTGAGTCACCACACCCAGCCCACAGGGTCTTCTTTTGATTTTGTTTTTTCCAAGTACTTTTAAAATATTAATATAAAATTTCAAAATTAAAAATATTTGAACAATTATCCCTATTTTGGATTTGCACGCTTCAGTCTCTACCTCCAGCCCACATATTATTCTCTGCTCTGTGCTCGTTGGTTACCAGAAATAGAAGCCCACAACACTTACCCCAGGTATGTGCCTACACTCACAGACACAGAGACAGAGGCCTCGTGGGAGAGGATACTGGAAAACTGCTGGAAAAAAAGCTGACTCTCAGAGGCCATATGGACTCTCACCCCTTTCAGTCTCTAGCATGACCGCTGCTTTCTCATCGCTTCTTTCTTGACAACTGCTTTTGCTTACTTAGTTCCTTCATCTTGTAACTTGTTCTTCATGAACTACTTGAATGGAACCTACATGATTTTTCTCCAGACATGCTATTAATAATGGGGAAGCACTTTAATTTCAAGCTTCATATTTCAAGCTCCATAACTCTTTATTTAAAATCTTCACAAAGGAACTGATTAATGACTGCATAAGGGAGACACCTCAGTCAAATTAGCTGTAATGGGAGGATTGAGCTCATGACCAAGTCTGTGTCTTCAGCAGGGAGTCCAGAGTACAAGTCTGTCTGTAGTACGAGCTTTTCAATATTGTGATGCAATGCAATACAATGTAGTGTAATGAGATGCCATGTGATATGAAGACATGGGCATGGCACAATTTTTTGAGGACAAACCTGAGATGCTCAATCAATTCCATGTTTCAAGTACCCACTATTTACAGGGCTAGGAGCTGATAAGATTATAAAGAAGATAATAGGTGTCTGCCTTTAAGGACTTCATAATCCTCACATTAAAAAATGTTAAAGAATTAACATTTACCTGGCTAACAGTTCAACATATATTACCCACAGAGTGATGGGAATATTCAACAGAAGAAAAGTTCATATTGAGCTAGGGTAATCAGGGAAGGTTACACAGAGAAAGGGGAATTTGGTTACCTTGAGGGAAGAGAGTAAGTGGGGTGAGACCGAAAGACAGCATCCCAGCTTGACGGTAGGAGTGCAGTAGAGGTGGGGACATCTGAATTAGAACATGAACATTGAGCGAGCTGAGAGACAAAATTTGAAGAAGTGACACCCAGAAAATGAAGAACATCCATTTAAAGCTTTGGCCTGGTGCACTTATGTTGCTAAAGTAATATGTAGGTTTATCAGGTAAACCAGAAGGGGAAAGAAGGATATGTGCATTTAAATTCTGGTTGTGGAGATGGGAGATTTCTGATTCTGATAATAGGAAACTAGATCATTAAAACTAACCATAGTACTGAAAAGTTGGGCAGTATACAAAAACATCTGCTTGCAGGCATCGGAGAGTTAACAAAATAGGGTAAAATTAATGCTCCAGGATTGTAGGATGATGAAACCCTGGAGGTAAACCTCATATTTAGAGCTGCTTTTCCCTTGGAATATTTGTTAATTCCAGAGTGGATGATTTATAGGCTAAGAAATGCCTCTGGCAGTCTTGTGGGGACAATGAAAAGAGAAATAGGAGTCCAGAGACCACAACACGGGGAAGTCCTGATACATCCTCTTGGGTTGAAAGTGAGAAGTGTACCAGCCATCTTAGGGACTATGACTCAACTTTGAATTACTTCAGACCCTAAAATTGAATTGAGGTGATCTCAAATTGTTAGTATCCCACCCACCCAAGCAAATAGCAGAAGCAAACATATAAATTCTCTTTGGAAGAAGATAATATCTGAAACCTCAAAGTATTCCTACAAGCAATTTATAATGTAATATCCAGCACACAATCAAAAATAACCACACATGAGGAATACCACCACATGGACAAAACTTGCAAGAATACTAAAATAAAACAGACCCACAAGGTCCCTAAATATTAGTTTCATCACACTTTAAAACAACTATGCTTTCTATTTTCAGTAATAAAAAATATACGATTAAACATTTTGGGAAAGAACTACAAGCTTTAAAATAAAAACTCCAGAATGAAATACTATAATAAATGAAAGTCACAATCCAACAAGGGAGTTAAACAGCAGATTTGCAAAGATGAGAAATAATTGAGAAAATTGAGAGAAAGGAGCAGGGAGAGACAAAAGAACAAAAAATACAGATGATAGGATAAGAGAAAGAATACAATGAGAAAGTCTAATACAGATTTCACTGAAGTCTCAAAAGAAAAGAAGATGAAATATAGAATAGAATAGTTAAAAAGAAAATAGCTGAGAATTTTCCAAAGGTGATGAAAGACATCAAGTCACAGATTCAAGAATTCACATTAAACATAAATGAAAAGATAGTCACGACTTGGCATACCATATCAAACTGCTGAAAATTAAAGATCTATACACCTACCAAAAAGAAAACTCTTCATATAGAGAATTTCTACAAATCAATTTAAAAGGCAAAAAACTCAATAGAATAAAGGACAAGAAATTCAAACATACTTGACAGAAGAAGATATTCAAATGGCTTTACACTTACAAAAAGGTGCTCAACTTCATTAATAATCAAAAAATACAAATTAAAAATCACAATGAGATACCACAATACAGTCATCAAAATGGTTATTAAAATGACAATATAAAGTACGATGAAGATGTGGCACAAAGGTAACTCTCATATCCTTCTGGGTATGAGACCTCATGATCCACCCCCCTCGGCCTCACTTTATAAACAAAGGAGTGGAGTCAAGCATATAGATGGTTTATATATGATTATATATTGCACATTTACTGGGTGCTAGAAACTATGCTAAGCACTTGACATATATTAAATCATAATAATCCTAGAGATGCTAAGTACATTTTATCTTTGCCCCTCCCCTACTTACTGAGCCTTATTTTTTTTTTTTAACAGCAAAATAAGGATAATATGAACATACCTCGTGAGATAGTTATAGGAATTGAATGAATTATAGTAAAGATCTTAAAACCATGTCTGACACATAGAAAGTGCTACTTAAGTGTTAGCTATTTCACTGGAGAACAGCATTGAGATGCAGTGAAATTACGTAGCTTGCACAAGACCACACAGCTCCTAAGAGAGATGCTACATGTTAAGCCTGTGTTGGACTCAGATAGCACCCTTCCTCTTCAGCAGGGTGCTGCTTCCTGGGAGTGCTCTGTGACTCCTCCCTCTGGGTGCAGGGAACAGATCTGAGCTTTCCGGAAGAGCAGTGGGATCTGTTCTCTATGTGGCCTAACACAACTTAATCATGATGGCACCTTCATTTTTCATAATTCATTTCTCATCCCAAGCTACCATAGTAAAGGAAGTAAATGCCGTTAGTGTGTAGGCAGCCAGAGGTGACAATTCAGTCCAGCCCCTTGCTCTGTGATTATATCCCCCATGGAAGGAGCTGCAAGGCCACAGCCAGCCATGAAGCCCCTCTGTAGCCCTTTCAACCCCCCATAGGCTCAGAACAGCTATGGGCATCAAGCGTTTACCAGTGGACAGTCTAATGGACCCCAGGGCTGGTTACACAGCAAATACCAAACAAAGGATTGAGTTTCTGGAAGCCAGGGAAGTAACTAATAGAATAGCAATGGCATGAGAAAGCAGGACAAGGTGGTAAACAAGGGAAACAACATCTCTCTATCTCAGTTTCCTCTTTTTATTTCTCTTTATGTCAGTTTTGTCACCTCCCACTTAAAGGATATTATGCTCTTGAAGCCAGTGATGGCCACACATCCATAGAAAACTTTTCTTTCTCCCACCTGCCCTGAAGCTAACCCCACTTATTAAACCAGCCAAGACCCCTAAAATAGGGTGTGGTTTTAAAAGACCTTCTATATGTATGAATTCTCATAAAAACTGTGTTGGGGACTTCTGATTTCTACTCTGGCATATAAAAAGCCTGAAAATCATCACTCCCACCTTTACAACAAGAACAGGCTGGATAATTTTTTAAAAAAATCAATGACTTCTTGGCCCCATCAGATAACTGAGGTCACAGGGAAAACTACAATTTCCAAATCTGGAGAGACAGATGTACCCAGCAAGACATGATCTGCTTACGTGCAACAGAAGTGACTGAAGCTATAATCTGGTAGGAATGATTAAATAGAAAGTTTGACAAATTGCTGGAAGCTGAGCATCAAGTAGCTTAAGAATGAGAAATTCCTGGGGCCACAGTCACAGGGGAGCCCCCACATACCTCCAGGAACACTTTGATAGCTTTGGCAGGAGGAGAGGTAGATTAATTATCATGAAATAAAACCAGAGCCTTCTCCACAACAAGGACCTGCTCTCAAAGGAAAAAGATGTTACCTGAGCCATATTCCAGCTGGAGGGAAGAAATTCCTCCCACTTCACCCCACTTCAGTGTTTCTGTCCCACCTAAATGGGAAAACATGTAGTCAACAGGGGACACGGCTTCGAGAAAATAGACTGGGAATGTTGGAGGCAGAGTAGAGAGTAAGGAGCTAGAAGGAAAAAAACAAACAAACAAACAAAAAACAAAGCTATAGCACCAGAGAAACACTTGCAAAGGTCACAGCCCTGAGACACGAGCATAGTAAAAGACTGAGACTTAATCATAGGATTATAGATCGTCCCCTTCCTTCACACCTTACCACCCCCCAACAGGACTTCAGTATAATAATGGTGGATTACAGCTGAAATCACTGCAAGACACAAACTCACTCTGAGAAGGAACAGGTAGGAAAGCCTAAAGTCAATAGGAGAAAGAAACAAGGACAACAGAGGAATCCGAAGCCTCTGGTATCTTAGCTATAGCAAACATTAAATATAGTCCAACTTCTAGTCACATTAACATAAATCTTTACTCTGAATACCTATTTACCTCAGTTCCTATTATCCAATACATCACGGCTATCTTTCAACAAAGAATTACAGGCCATGCCAAAAGGCAAGAAAAAGCTCAGCATAAAGGAACAAAGTCACCATCAGATATGACAGATGAAAAGCCCTAGGTATTATCATATTCAAATTGCAGAAAACCAAAGACAAAACCTTAAAAGAAGCCAAAGGAAGAAAAACAAGCCTTACCTATAGAAGAACAAAGGTAAGAATTACAAAGATTCTCTCATCAGAAACCATGCAAAAACAAGACAAGTGAAATATTTAAAGTGTTCAAAGAAGAAAGCCACCAACCTAGAATTGTATATCCAATGAAATTATCCTCCAAAACCAAAGGAGAAATAAAAAACTTTCTCAGACAAAAAATGTGAGGGAATTTGTTGCCAATAGGCCTATCCTGCAAGAAATATTAAAAACAGTACTGATGAAAGATGTCAAAGAATATCTAAATAAATGGAGAGTCCATGTTCATAGATTGGAAGTCTCGATATTGTTAAGATTTCAGTTCTTCCCAATTTGATCTATAGATTCAATGTAATTCCAACCAAAATCTCAGCAAGCTATTTTGTAGATATCAACAAACTTGTCAATTATAAAGCATATATGGTGCTATGAACTGAATTGTGTTCCTTGCCCCCAAATTTATATATTGAAGTCCTAACCTCCAATGTAACTATTTGCAGACAGGTCCTTCATGGAATTAATAAGGTTAAAGGAGGTGATAAACTTAAGGCTCTAATCTGATAGGATTCGTGTCCTTATAAGAACACGAATAAGAAGAGACACCCTTATAAGAAGAGACACCAAAGAGCTTGCTCTCCCCGCCATGTGAGGATACAACGAGGATGAGACCAGTTGCAAGCCAGAAAGCAAGTCCTCACCAGAAGCCAACTATGCTAGTACCCTGATCTCAGACTTCCAGCCTCCAGAACTGTGAGAAAATAAATTTCTGTTGTTTAAACCACCCAGTCTATGCTATTTTATTACGGCAGCCTGAGCAGGCTAATACATGTTGAAAGGCAAAAAACTAGAATAACTAACACAATCCTGATGAAGGACAAAGGTGGAGGATTCACATTCCCTGATTTTAAAACTTAATGTAAAGCTACAATAATCAATACAGCACATGGTGAAAGAACAGACACAAGATCAATGGAACAGAAGAGAGTCCAGGGAATGACTCACACAAATATAGTTAACTGATTTTCAATGGAGAAGGGATAGTCTGTTCAACATACGCAAAATATGAATCCAGACATTTTTACGTCTTACTCAAAAACCAACTCAAAATGAATCACTGGTCTAAATATAAAATGCAAATACAAAACTAAAACTTCTAGAATAAAAAAAGGAGAAAATCTATGTAACATTGGGTTTAATTATGAGTTTTTAGAAACATCAAAAGAACAATGAAAGAAAAAAATGTTTAGGTTTGACTTTATTAAAATTAAAAATCTTCTGCTTTATGAAAGACACTGTTAAGAGAAAGAAAACAAACGACAGACTTGGAGAAAACATTTGTAAAACATATCTGATAAATGATTTGTATTGAAAATATACAAAGAACTCTTCAAACTCAGTAAGAAAACAAACTACCAATTAAAAATAAAGTAAAATCCAATGACCAAAGCTGGAACGATTTGAGCAAGAAAATACTGTAGTATTGGATTATAACCTACAGCATAAAATAAATATCCATGAGTCCATGGTGATATAAGTAAATGGAGGATAAGAAGAATTCCAAGTAGTTTATGTAAATACTCCACCCTCAAGAAAGCACAGCATAACTCCTTCATCTTTAAGTGTAGGCTCCACACAGTGACTTCCTTTCAAAGAGTACAGTTTGGAAAGAGAATGAGGGCTTGAAGTAACCCCTTCTATAAAAGTAACCTAACAAACATTATCTCACACAGGCAATCAAGATCAACATCAACAGTGATAAGTCACGTTGACAGTATGCACCCTTGATATGATGTGATGAAAATGGTGCTTTACCTTTGAGGTCTTCCTCCTAAAAACCCATATCCCCAATCTAATCACAAGACAAACATCAGACAAACCCCAGTTGGGGGACAACCTACAAAATACCTGGCCCTTATTCCTCAAAACTGTCAAGGTCACTGAAAACAAGGAAAATCTGAGAAACTGGCACAGCCAAAAAGAGCCTAAGGAGACGTGATGACTAAATGAAACATGTGATCAGAAATAGGGGAACAGAAAAAGGACTTTAGGTTAAAACTTTTAAAAAATCTCAATCAAGTACGGGTTTTGGTTAAAAATAACATATCAGTATTGGTTCATTAATTGTGACAAACGTACCATATAAGGATATTAATAGAAATGGTGGGGACTCTACGGGAAATCTGTGCTATCTCCGCAACTTTTCTGTGTATCTGAATCTAATGTAAGCCACGTCTGTTGAACTCTAGCTTCCATGGTATTCTTTTTCCTCGGGGTACCGTAAGGACAAAAGGAGCCAGCACGGCTCCTTTTTCTTTTGTAAACAGTTTTCTAATGTAACCGTAAGTAGGAATCAGGATTCAAACAGAGGGGAACAGCAAAGTTGCAGGTCACATTAAAAGGCGGTGCACCGGGCTTTCAACGTCACACCAAAAAATCCCCAACCCTGAGCGGGTAACGCGGCAGTGCTCTGACGTGGGGCAGACGCCCTGTCCTGCAGCCCTGACCTGGCTGCATGGGGTCCCCCACCTCAAAACACACACCTTCCCAGTCACCTATGTGACCTTTGCCTTTCAGGAAGGTCTCTACCCCTGGCCGGGTGACTCGGCGAACCCAGGGCACCTTGTCCCTACACGCCCCTCGTGGTTCTCCGGCCACCTGGGAGACCCATCCTGCACGCGGTGGCCGCCTCCGCCTCCCACAAGGGGTGGGCGCGTCCGCCTTGATCCCCAGCTGTGCTGGTTCCTTTTGTCCTCCCGAGCAGCAGAGGTACACGCAATAGGCGTGTTGAGATCTCTGCACTGGCTGATTGCTCTGTAATTGCGTATTTCCTGGGTAGCTTGTCAGAGCCTTCTGATTTACGGACCTTTTATTATTATTTCTTTCTTTAAACTTAAAAAAGCTCCCTCTTCTGCTAGCCCTCTCTTTGGGATTTATCCACAGCATCTGTGAATGAAACGTTTCCTGCTCTCATGCTAATGTCCCCACTTCCTTGTGTACCTCCTGGGGCCTTCCCACGCTGGGCCTGAAAGCCAGTCACCAGGGCTCTGTCTGCAGGGCAGGCTGCCCTCTGAGCCAAGTGGGCTGCTCTCCCACATCTCCCAGCCTCTGCCCCAGGGCGGTGGAAGCAAGACATTTGCTTGAGGCCAGGCTACCTACCACTGGACTTTCTCTGAAAAAACGAGGTGGTTTGCTAGTCCGTTTCACCACCTCCCCTCCTGCCCCTGAAGGTGCCCATGCCAGCCACTCCTTTTCTGCCTAGGAGACACCTTCCTACCCTTCAAGGCCAAGCTCTCCTGTCACCTCCTCTGGGCAAGGTCCCCTCCTCTGCCCTCCCACATCATTGGGTTTATTCTAAGGATGGGAATATAACTTGCGTGTCCCCCACAACCACTCAACAAAATCACTCAGGAGCTTTCTCTGGTTTATTTCCCATGTTTCCTGGGTAAGGTCACAGTTTTGAATTTACTCCTAACCTGTTGTGGGGAGGGAGAGGGGGGAGTTTGAGTGAGAATGCCAGAAGCAGGGATTCATGAACCAACGAATTCATTTACAGAGCCTGGGGCAGAACAGTCATCCCTAGACATACCTGAAAGCTATTTGGTCCACTGCCCACGGCAATGTGTCATTTCTGTGCTCCAGTGGCCACCCCAAGTGAGGAAAGTAGTAACAACCCCGATGTGTGCTGCTTTCTGAGTCAGGGCTGCAGTTATTCCAGACATCACCACGGTAGGAACTGGAAAGAGGTGTGCCCTTTCTAATGCATGCAGGTCCCACCAAATTGCCCTTGTCAAGTGCAGCTCAGGCCGGATTTCAGCCCCTTCAGCTAGGTGCCCTTATGCAGTGAACAACCTACATAACCTTACCAGGCTAACTCAACATGAGCTACAAAGTAGAATTAAGCATTGATGTCTCAGATTTGAGCCAATGAGCATTTCCAGTTCTTACTCCCCCACTAGTACAGCCCCCTCACTTAGAAATCTGGCATAAGCCCATGTGAACTAAGTTAGAAGACAATCAGAATGAAGCATGGTAACATGATAGGCAGTCAGCAGTTCAAATCCCAGTTCTGCCATTTACCACTTGGTTAGCCTTCTCAAGGATTTCAGCCCATTGGACCTTTGTTTTCTTAACTGCTAAATGAAGCCCCTAATGCATTCTTCTGGGGGGTGTAGAGGATTAAAGGAGGTAATAACATCGCTAAAGGATCTAGTCCATAACAAGAGCTCAATAAATGGTATCTGTGATTGTTGAGTGGCAGACACTGAAATTATTCCTCACCTCTTCCGCGGGATCATGTTCTCATACCTCAAACTCTTGCCATAGGGTGAAACCCTCAGACAGTTTGTTGCCTTATACAAAGAGATCTCTAATGGTTTGTTGAACTGGTCCTCCCAAAGTGTCTAAAACAAACTGAGATACCTACAAAGCAAATGTTAGTTGTATGAGCATCTATCTCATGTATTGGACACTGTGTTCCTCAATGCAGGAAACAGTCTTACTATCTTTGTGTCATTTGGTGCACCTGGTCATTAACAGCTGTTGAATTACAGAATGATCACCAAACCTCTGATGTCAACTGGCTTCTCAGAGGGAGCTGGTCCCTCTGGAATGCTTCGTTTCTTCAGGCTTTGCCTCCAGTCCAAGACAAGTCTCCATGAAAAGAAGGACACTATTTTAAGATCTAGAGGTCATGTATGCCTTAATGTAAATAAGTTTATCAAGCTTATCAGATTCCTTATACAGAACCAGTTTTAATTAAGGAAAAATGCTGAGGAGTTTGGCGATTCTTAAAGGTTTAAGGATCTAGTAAATATTTTATAGATTTTTGTAGAGTTAAATTTTGCCAGAGTATCAATGACTATTAGTTCTATTGACAATATTAACCAACACTTTAATGCTTTCCAGCTTTCCATATGCCAATGACACTACTAAGTACTTTTATGTACATTGACTTGTTTAATCCTCATAACATCCTATGAGGTAGATCCTATTATTTTATAAATTAATAAACTGAGCCACAGAAAGTTTACATAACTTGCCTAAGGTCACACAGCTCATAAATGGTGGAGCTAGTATTCGAACCCAGCAGTTTGGAGCCAAAGGCCTTTCTTATAACATCTTCTTTCTACCATGTCTTAATAGGGGTTCAGCAGTCAAGACTCCTGATACAGATGCCTGATAATTCTTCAAGTCAGGCTGGAAAAACATCTTATAATAAAACCCCATAATTTTGCTGCCTTTTTGAAACCACAAGAAACAGAAGATTAAAATTGGACAGAAGGAGAGAAATTATTGTTATTTTCCAATATTATAATTGTATATTTCTGAAACCAAAGAGAATCCACTTAAAAGTAACCAAGCAATAAGATTGTAATAACTGCTTACAAAATTAATATATAAAATTCAATAGCTTATCTAGAAATAAATACCAATCAGAAAATATAATGGAAGAAAAGATCCCATTTAGAATTATAATCCAAAGAAAATATATTTCAAAAAAACTTAACAAGCAATATGTAAGCTTTATATGAAGTGAACTTTAAATAACCATGTAAAGGAAAATAAAAGATTTAAATAAACAGAAATACAGTCCCTCTTCTTGGAGAGAAGACTCCTTACAAAAATGTTCATTTTCCTGCATTAACCTGTAAACTCAACATGATCAATACCAAAACAACTGGGGAAGGAGTAAAAGGGAGGGTAGAGTCCTCAGGTAAACTGTGTATTAGTCAGTTTTCATACTGCTATAAAGATACTACCCAAGACTGAGTAATTTATAAAGAAAAGAGGTTTAATTGACTCACCACTCAGCACGGCTGGGGAGGCCTCAGGAAACTTACAGTCATGGCCAAAGGTGAAAGGGAAGAAAGGCATCTTCTTCTCAAGGTGGCAGGAAGGCGAAGGAACAAAGGAGGAACTATCACACACTTCTAAAACCATCAGATCTCGTGAGAACTCACTGACTATCACGAGAACAGAAAGAGGGAACCGGCCCCCGTGATTCAATTATCTCCACCTGGTCTCTCCCTGGACACATAGGGATTATGGGGATTATAGGGATTATAATTCCAGATAAGATTTTGGGTGAGGACATAGACAAACCATATCAGACTGTGAATTTCAAATAAAAAAATAAAATGCAAGAAGGGCCACAATATTCCTGGTAGAGTAGCAGCCTGGTAGACTGGAGGGGAGGGGGTGGTATATGGTAAACGCACCTGATAGCAATAACTTAAGCATACTCTGAGAATGAGACTCACCTGAATACAGTTCACAGTTCCCAGCTAAGGAATCAGGCAGTGGCCAATCCCCAGATGCATTTCCTATCTATGAGGAACACCTGAGCTCCAGCACACTCCTGTGGAGATGAGTCCCTTTGTTTTGGGCTTTGCGTGAAGGTTGACAGGTGAAGGTTGTTAGGGGGAGGTCACTGAGTGAAAACGCTATGTAAACTACATGACTTTTGCAAATGATTGTGGTTCTCCTGCCCACCCCGCTGCCACTGGACTCAATTCCCTGTAGGTATGTCCCCAATAAAATCCCATGTCTAGCTCACTGACTCTGGGTCTCTTCTTGGGCCTCTTGAATCTGGTCCTGTCCCCATTGGAGTTGACTGGAGTTCACAACATGAGGTATTAGCCCTACCAGATACTAAAATATGTTACAAAGTCATAGTTAACATTGTCTTCTACTGGCATAACAATTAATAGCCAAAGGAATAGAAGTGAATCAAAAAATTGGAAGTATGCCCAAATATATATAAGAATTTGCTTTACGTAGAGGTAGCTTTTCAACGCAGTGTGAAAAAGATTAATTATTCAATATGTGGTTTGGGCTAACTAGCTAGGCCATCTTAAAGAAAAAAAAGAGGCCGGGCGCGGTGGCTCAAGCCTGTAATCCCAGCACTTTGGGAGGCCGAGACGGGCGGATCACGAGGTCAGGATATCGAGACCATCCTGGCTAAAACTGTGAAACCCCGTCTCTACTAAAAAATACAAAAAAACTAGCTGGGCGAGGTGGCGGGCGCCTGTAGCCCCAGCTACTCGGGAGGCTGAGGCAGGAGAATGGCGGGAACCCGGGAGGCGGAGCTTGCAGTGAGCTGAGATCCGGCCACTGCACCCCAGCCCCGGCGACAGAGTGAGACTCCGTCTCAAAAAAAAAAAAAAAGAATCCCTTCCTCATTTCTTTATACCAAAATAAATTTCAGATGGATATAATATTGAAATGCAAAAACCTAAATCATAAGAGTACCAGAAGAAAACACAAGAGAATTTTTTAACATAATTAATAGGAAGGACTTCTTTAAGCATAACACTAAACCCAGAAGACATGAAAAAAGTGGATAAACTTTGTTAACATAAAACGTTAAATGTCTTCATAACAAAAATACCATAAACCAAGTAAAAATAAGCAAGCAGTAAGTAAGGAAAAAATATNATATTGAAATGCAAAAACCTAAATCATAGAGTACCAGAAGAAAACACAAGAGAATTTTTTAACATAATTAATAGGAAGGACTTCTTTAAGCATAACACTAAACCCAGAAGACATGAAAAAAGTGGATAAACTTTGTTAACATAAAACGTTAAATGTCTTCATAACAAAATACCATAAACCAAGTAAAATAAGCAAGCAGTAAGTAAGGAAAAAATATAACAAAGGATTAATATTCATCATAAAAGTAGAGTTCTAAACAAGTCAATTGAAAAAAGTGAAAATACTCAATGGAAAAAAATAATGAAAAACATTACAGGAAAAGAAAATGCAACCAACTTTTAATCATGTGAAAGGATGTTCAATGTCACTCACATTAAAGGAAATGCAAAGTAAAATCACAACGAGATTTCATTTTTTGCCTACTAAATTGGCATAGAACAATAAGTTTGATAATGTACTAGGGAAACAGGCACTCTAATGCACTGCTCTTAGGAATTCTAAACAGGACAACCTCTTTGGATGACAGCTTGGCAATATCTGTCAAAATTTTAAATTCCAGACCTGGATGAGATTGGAGACTATTATTCTAAGTAAAGTCACTCAGGAATGGAAAATCAAACATTGTACGTTCTCACTGATATGTGGGAGCTAAGCTATGAGGATGCAAAGGCATAAGAATGATACAATGGACTTTGGGGACTTTGGGGGAAGAGTGTGAAGTGATTGAGTGATAAAAGACGACAAATACGGTGCAGTGTATACTGCTCGGGTGATGGGCGCACCAAAATCTCACAAATCACCACTAAATAAATTACTTATGTAACCAAATACCACCTGTACCCCAATAACTTATGAAAAAATAAATAAAACTTAAATTCCACATCTAAAAATTTATCAGATAGTGTATACAAAGATGTTTACTGTCAGATTATTTACAGTAGCAAAAGAAAAAAATCAGAATGCATATTAATAGGAATCTAATTATATACATTCTTATACATTAATAAAATGGAATCTAATGTAGCCATTTAAAAAAATCAAGCAAGCCAGGCACCCTAGCTCTTGCCTGTAATCCCAGGACTTTGGGAGGCCAAGGCCAGCAGATCACTTGAGGCCAGGAGTTCAAGACTAGCCTGGTCAACATGGTGAAACCCTGTCTCTACTAAAAATACAAAAATTAGCCAGGCATGGTGGCACATGCCTGTAGCCCCAGCTACTCAGGATTCTGAGGAAGGAGAATCACTTGAACCCAGGAGGCGAAGGCTGCAGTGAGCTAGATTGAGCCGCTGCACACCAGCCTGGGCGATAGAGGGAGACTATCTCAAAAAAAAAAAAAAGAAAGAAAAAGAAAGAAGACCTATATGTATTAATACGGAACAATCTCCAAAATGTTAAATGCAAAAGGAAAAATGCAGAACAGTGTGTATAATATTCTATAATATCTCTTTTTTTTAAGTGGAGTATATAAATACATATTTTTAAATGGAGATCAGTGATTTTCTAGTTAGGTAGCAAACCATTTATAGCTTGCAAAATCAATTTAGTAAATTGCAACTAGCATTCCTTACTGCCTGTATATTTTATTTGAAGATTTTTATATGTTTTATTTAAATACTGATTAGATCATTTGATATTAATTTTATTATGTTTTTCTTTATCATATATAGTAAAGGTAAGTATTGTTTGGTGCAACTTTTGTTAGTTATATAATTGCTAGTGGGTTTTTAATGGTTTGAATGTGTCCTCCAAAGTTCATGTGTTGCAAACTTAATGCCCAATGCAACAGTGTTGAGAGAGAGAACGTTAAGAGTTGATTAGGTCATGGGGGATCTGCCCTCATGAATGGATAAATGTCATTATCACAAGAGTGGGTTAATTATCTCGAGTGGACTTGTTATACAAGCGAGTGTGGCCCCCTCTTGTTCCCTTGTTCTCACACTCTCTTGCCCTTCCACTGTCTACCTTCTAACATTGGATGAGGGAGCAAGAAGGCCCTCACCAGATGTGACCCCTCAACCTTAGACTTCTCAGCCTCCAGAACTATAAGCCAAATAAGTTTCTTTCTCTATAAATTACCTAGTCTCTGGTATTCTGCTGTAGCAACACAAAACAGACTAAGACAAATGGGAAGCATATTTTTTATTCTGGGTTATAGACAAAAAAGTTTGAAGAACACTGGTATTGACTGTCTTTGGAAAGACAAACAACAAGCTGGTAAATGACCTTTAGGGATAGAAATAAGGGATTGTGTCAGAAGTGGAAGGAGATTGACTTTGTCCACATATCTTTGTACTATTTGTATTGCCTATTCACATTTTTTTGAAGAAAAAAAGAGAATGAGATAAAAGCAAAAAGATTTTTTAAATTATGCTTTTTATAGTAAGGAGAGTGCTTACTTATATTTCTATTGAGTGCATGCAAGGGAAAATATAGAATTTGGGGCCTCTACTGTTTTTATCCTACCTTTTGACCTACAGTTTTACCCCTGACTCTGGAGACACTTTTCTTCATGTTTATCAATTCATACATTTAATTCATAATTATACAAACATTGATAAACTTCCAGAGAGCAAGTCTTCTCAGTTATGCATGCTCTTGAGTTCATTTAAATCCTCAGTTTTACATACTGTCACTATTAAACCATTTCCATTTTCTTTACATATTTTCTTTTAACAAAATTAATTTTATCAAAATCATTTTCCACAAAACATTTTAAACAATATTTGATTAAGTTTTGTCCATATCATATAATGACTAGTTATTATTTCTACCATTAGGAAGCTTCCTTTGCCACCATTTTGAACAATTCCAGTTTTCTTTAATCCAGTTTTATATATCTCAATTGTACCATGTGGATCCCTACTAATAAACCATGTGTGGTTTTAGATGCTGTCAGTTTTCTTTTGTGTTATTTCAATCATGGACATTTATTATGATTTGGCTGAAGTGTTTTAGAGTTAACCCATGAAAAAATTATAAACATTCTTCCTGAGATATTTCAGGCTCACTCTGTGGTCCAAGAGTGGTCTATCATATTTTGAAGTCAAATTTTGGTGTCGTTCTGAAAACTTGGCGAGATGATATTACTTCTCCAAGTCACTGAAAAAGCCAAGAACAAACCTCTGATCACGTAGTGGTATCAACAGCTCTCATTTTGATGGGTGGTGTCAAAATGCATTGTTTGACACTTAACAAAGTGCCATAACTGTGGGGTCAAAATAGTAGGATCAAAGCATCAGAGTAGGCACTGTGCCAGGGGATTGGGTTCTAAAGATGAAAATGTCAACTACTTTTCTTAAAAAAAAAAAAGTATTGTCTTTTGGAAAATCCAAATCCCTAACAAATAATGATACTATAATGAGTAAGTGCTAATTACAATATTGCTGCAAACATCGTTAGGAATTTTATATGTTTGGGACCCTTAGAATAGAAATAAATTGTTCACAGTTAAGCTGGTGGAGCTTGAAGCACTACGGTCTGTCCTGCTGGGAACTTTGCTTTGACCAGTGTGACCAGGTGTGCTGGGATGGGGACAGGTAAATACAGAGAGTGGATATGAAATCAAGAGTTTGAAGCCAAGATCCAGAGAGTCTGATGTAGGCAATTAATGTTGTTTCCATTCATCTATTTCTTCTCTGGCCATTCTTCTCTCTTTTTCTCCCCTGGGAACATAGATCTAGAACCTGAACTCCCAGAGAGTCTAGACCTGGTTTTCCTACTGTCTCCTTTCATGCCTGCTTTCCGTCCTCCCACCCTGCCTCCATCGGGGTTTGAAAACACTACTCCAGAGCACTAAGTAACAGATGCTCAGGGAGTATAACTCCTGAGAGGAGAAGTGACCAACAGAGGAGGCCGGTGTTCCTCCCTGCTTCAGGAAATGCATCGTGAAAACGTCATTTAAATTCCACATGATTCTTCCTTCCTCCAGGGGAGCCTCAGTTGGCTTGACTCCTAAACCATTTATTTATAATGAATTTCTGTCCTTGGCAAATACTAACGCTAATAACCACAGCATTCATTCTAGGGTTTATCTAAATGGATAGTTTCAGGCTTTGGTCAAAATGTGCTTCTGTCTGCAAAGTTACATGAATTTTCTTTAACGTACAAAATGTTTGACAAGATAGTAATCGTTTTAGCAGCCAGTTCCTGCCCAGAAACAGACTGAAATGCCCACCATTGAGGCTTGCAGACTCACTAGCCCTCTGGCTTGCCTCCTTGGAACTATATTTTTGCTGCCTATAACCCACTTCCCAGACAAATCAGAAAGGACAGTGGCCCAGACTAGAGAAGGAGAGTTCCCAACAAACCCCCCTACCCATTCCCCATCTTCTGCCTGATTCAGGGCCACACTTCTCAGTAAGGGAGCTACGGAGCCAAAGGGAGCCCACACCTCATGCACCCAGTGGTCACAAACCCAGCATTCCCCTTCACAGGCCACACCTGAAGAGGGAAAGCTGCGGAGGCAAACAACACTCTCTGGAAGGAGCGGATTGCAGGCAGGAATTCATGCTTTGAAACAGTATTATTGGATTGATTTTAAATAGACAATCTGCCTCTCTTCAGTAATAAACGGCAGGCTCTAAAGGGAGCCAAAGGAATCAAAAGAAGAAATGGAAAAGAAATGAGAAATAAGAAAAACAACCCCCCCAAAATTCTTCCTAGAGCAATTCTTATTGCTCTAGAAGGATCTTTAAAATTCTGTTCCGAATTGCTGGGTATCTGACAGCGCTGTTGTGATAAACTGATGAATGTCTATTTAATACCAAAACATAAAACATATGGATGGTTATTTAGAGGACAAATGCATTTTGACAGGTAACTAATTTCATTCTATTGATAGGACATATTTTGTCAGACTCTTCATTTCATTTGAAACACAATCATTTTTGGTTTCCAGTTCCTTGCCATGGTGGAAATGCATTTGTCAGGCCTTCTAGACCCAAGACGGATTTAAAATATTGTCATCACAACTCTGCTTAAAACCAAGCAAAATTGGAAATATCTCCTATTACCCATTCACACAAGAAACCTTACCAAGTAAATGCCTTTTTGTACCCAGTTGGGTAGCAGAATCATTCAGTCTTTAGTATAGATTGGTATCAAATACCACCCACCCACAACATACTGAATTACGTATGAGCAGGAAAGGAAAGGTGGGTAATTCTATCAATGCTTAATAGGCAGAAGGAAAAGGCCCAAGTTTGTATTGGCAAAGCTCTCCTCCTCCTCCATGTTTTACTTCAGCAGTTATCTCCTCTAGAGCACTTCCCGACTCATCCAGGCAGAGGTAAGCTTACCCTCCGTAAGCTCCCACTGTTCCCAGCCATGCCTCCACTAGACCCTTTTATCACTCTGCATTTTAATTTTCTGGTAGAGAACCTGACTTTTTATTTCTATATCCTCAGTGTCTAGAAGAGCACCTAGTACATTGTAGGTATTCAAAAAGTATTTGTTGAATGGGAAAATAAATGAATGATTATCTCTATTATAGCATTTATCGCCTGAAATTATTAATTTACCTATCATTTTCCTCCACCAAATCATGAGTTCCTTGAGTGTGAGAAATAACTTATTCATCATATGCTTTTTCTAAGCCATGAGCATAGGGCCTGGCATATAGTAGGTACTCAATAAATGTGTTGACAGGATTGATGGATGGATAGATGGATGATGGATAATTGTTTGAAGCTGCTGTGTATCCTAGTATTTCTCAAAGTCATCAGCTACATATATACCAGATGCATTTCTTTGCTCAGTTTCTAGTCTTTGGATTTTGAAATTTGAACCTCATTTTTCCAAGGATAGGAAGCATCTGTTTTAAAATTGGTTTCCTGAATACTCATGAACAAATGGGGAGCTAATAAAAAATCTAGAGAAGATAGCTTGAATATCTGTTGTTAGCTCCTATTAGATGTCCCCCAAAATGCATTCCCCTATTCTTCCTTAGTAATAGAATCCCCAAAATTTTGGCTCGGCACAAGGTGCCTGGAATAATAATATTTATTTTCCAGCCTCCTTTACAGATAGATATGCCCATATGAGTCAATGCTGGCCAATGGATTTAAGTGGAAGGGTCACATGCAACTCCCTGGAAGTGTCCTTAAAGGAAGGCGGCATGACTTTCTTTTTCCCTTCTTCCTTTCCACTGTTAGAATACAGATGGCTAGATCTCAGGCAGCCACCTTGAATCATGAGCTGAAAGCTACATGTTAAGGATGTCCCAACAGCAAGATATCAGCCTAGGTCCTGACCATTTTGTAACTTGTCCAATAAATCCTGGATTCTCAATCTCTACACTTCTTTTACATGAGAGAAATTTGGGGGGTTCTGTCACTTGCAGTTTAACCAATCCTAATGAATATAGGGATCTTGGCTGGCCACAACATAAGAAATATCAAAAATCTCCTATCAAATTGAATTGAACTGAACTGATACTAGGCACACTAAATATTAGATACACTAAATTTAGATAAGAGAAACTTCACTGAAAGCACAAGATAAGAGATTTTTGAACTGGACAACAGATCTCCAAGAGCAGCTAGCCCCATATCCTACTCTGCTCTGGGCAAGTTCCCACCTGATGCTCATTTCATCCTTAATATGAGGAAAGAAAAACAGCTACTATTGCTAATAGTAAAACAATCCCTTTTGACCATCAGACACAGTCCCAATCGGGAACTGTGGATCAATAAACAATTTTCCTAATAAGAGAAATCCTGCAGAGAGGAGAGGTGAGGAGAATTTTCACTTGAGTTGAAAATTCTCACTCTCAGCCCATAACCATGAAACATCTTGATTCAAATAGGCCAGAGCTTAATTTCCATCTCCATTTAGAGCACTTTGACTGTGGTCATTTTTCTGATAATGTCTGGGAATTTCATGGCTTTTTAAGCAAGATGAGGTAGAATAGTTGGATTTACTGCGGGTGAAATGCTGGCAGAAGAAACTTCAATTTAGCAACTGGTATCACGGACTACTAATCGAGGACTCCTCGGAAGAGTGAGGCCACTGAAAACAGTTATTACTCAATGCTAATAAAAAAAATTATGGATCTAATAAAAGTTAATGGGAAAATATCATGTGCCATAAAAACTGCAGACAAAGCAAAGAATGCTGGGCTGGGGGGAGAAGATTCCACGATAATTTTGTATTGTCTGGAAGCCAAAATTGTCCATGTCCATAATACTTCTGAAGTGCAAATAGACATGCAAATCAAATTAAACTGTGGAATACTTAGTAACAGAATCATCTGCTTTTGTAAAAATAGAAAGGAGCAAGTGAGCTATTACCCAGCAAACCTAACTCATTAACTACAAGTAAGACCATACAAGTAAGCTTCTTTCTTAAGGATTCTATGTGTTTCCCACCTAGATTGAGTGCTTCATTCCTCTAATGGGGCACTGTCTTGTGTTTGAACAGTGTCTATGGTTCTTAGGAATTTAAGCTTCATACAGCATCCATGATCCCTATTGAGAGGTGGGAAGTAAGAGGAATTGAAAACCTTCCCCCATTCATTCGGCTGCCGTCCTAGCCAGGCCATCATCATCTTCCACTTGGACTTCTTTACAGCCTCCTAACTGACTTCCCAACTTCTACCTGGCTTCATTCTTTTCCCATCCATTCAGATCCATTTCCCACAAAGCAACCAGGGTGACCTTTTAATTTACAAACACAATTGGATCATTCTTCTGTTTACAATCTTTCAGAGGCTTCTCTTGGCTCCTAGAATAAAAACCACAATCCTTATCAAGGCTCAAAAGGCTTTCCATAATTTGGATCTGACCCATTTCTCAGTCTTCTCATGAGCCATCCCGGCCCTTGCCCCAACACCCAGCCATCTAGATGGGAGCACACACCATGCTCTGTCACTTCTGGGAGTTTGCACTTGCTGCTCCCACCTCACCCACTTCTGCCAATATTATTATAACTCATCATTTCATTTCCTCAGGAAGGGTTTGCCCTACCCCCAGATTAGGTTAGCTTCTGCTGATACATGCTCAGAAGGCAATCTACTTGCCCTGTTGCAAAATGTAGTGTACTATCAATTACCTGCACAATGTCTGTCTTCCCCACTAGACTTTAAGCCTCTTGATGATAGGCTCCATGCCTGTCTTATTCACTACTCTGCCCAGCACCTGGTGCCCTGCATGGTAATTACAGACTCTCAAATCCTTCTTAACCACCTAAATGAATAAACAAATGAATGCATTACCCCAAAACACAGAAATGCTTTGTTAATGCCACTGATTATAAGATGAATTCACTATTCGGAACCGTGTGTAACATAAAGATTAAAACATATATCCAAGCAGAGATTTAAAACTCAAATCAGGCAGGTGCAGCATGCTTGGAGGGAGTGAATGTCATGGGCAGACACTACGTGCAGCCCCTTCCTGGAGACAAAGAAACAGGGGTGCCTTTTCAGCAGCCTTGAATTGCCTCCCAAAATCAAAAATGAATCTTGCCAGGAGGCCTCTTTCATAGTTTATTAATACGAGCTCTCAGGATGTTGGAGTTGGGAAATCATTATGAAACCTTCAGAGTAAAGATTGGTTCAGGCAAGAATTACCAATAGGATGCTAAATCCAGGGGGGAGTTCTGATGCTTGTATGGTCTTAAATTGCTTATTCGTTGCAAAGAATAAAATAGTAACTATATGGTGGGGAAATTGAACAACACCTTGACCAGTTGATCAAAATGAAGAAGGGGCAGATTGACATTGTGTGACTCTAGATGTAAAAGCCTGAGAACAGCACAGCATCACTTAGGTAGCATTCTGACCTGGAACGCATAGCCCAAATCCACAATGACAAAGCAAAGATAAACCCAACATGAAAGGCTATGGGAATATTTCAGATTAAAGGAGACTACAGAAACAAGACGATAAAATTTAATACATTATCCCAAGTTTGTATCCTGCATTGGTGGGAAAAAGTGTTCCAAAGATCATTATAGGGTTAACTGACAAAACTGGAATACAGAAAATGGATTAGATAAAGATGTTATATTAATACTAAGCTTACTGAAGTTGATAACTAACCTGTGGTTACACAGGTGGTTCTGTAAGAGAACAAGAAAAAGAATACCCCCTCTTTTAGGACAATTACACTGAAATATTTTAGGGTAAAGGACCACAACATATACAACTTATTTTCATGTGGTTAAAGAATGCATAATTTGAGCTGGTCGGGCACAGTGGCTCACGCCTGTAATCCCAACACTTTAGGAGGTTGAGGCGGGCGGATCACTTGAGGTCAAGAGTTTGAGACCAGCCTGGCCAACTTGCTGAAACACCATCTCAACTAAAAATACAAAAATTAACCGGGCTTGGTGGCTTGTGCCTATAATCCCAGCTACTGGGGAGGCTGAGGCATAAGAATCATTTGAACCCTGGAGGCTGAGGTTGCAGTGAGCCGATACCGTGCTACTGTACTCCAGCCTGGGCAACAGAGCAATACTTCATCTCAAAAAAAAAAAAAAAAATCACACACAAAGAGAGACAGAAAGAGAAAAAGAGATGACAATTCATAAAGCAAATGGATTAAATGTTAAAAATAGAGGAATCAGGGTACACTTTGTACTGTTCTTATTCTTGTAACTTTTCTGTGAGTTTGAAATTATTTCCAAGATAATCTTCTGGCCAAGAAGTGAGAAAAACAACAAAGTGCTGGCTTGTGTAAAATCTTGGTAGGCACCAGAATCTTTGTCCGCACTGTAACATCCCTGAAGGTAAGGCAAAATGGGGTTAACTTGCACCCCCATTTTTGGGGAGCCCACACATGGGGAGCACATAAGAGCACACTGAGCTCCCATATGCTGCCCCTTAGAATTCGTGTGGGCCTCCAGAAACCACCCCAGAAGCCTTAATATGCAAAGCACCACCACAGAGCAGCACAACTGCCTAAGAATGTCTGGTTGCTTAGCAACCCAGACTCCTACTTGACTAGATAAAGCAAAAAGGCTTCCCTCTGGGTCGCAGTATTGATGCACTACACTGAGAATGCCTCCGTTGGTCAAGTTTTAGGTGAGACTCTGGCCAGAGTCAAGTCTAGGTTCTGAACCACAGAAAGCAGCATCCATGGCTCTGAGGGCTTGAGCCAGGCACAAAGCCTGGGGATCTAGAAATTCAGCCTAGTAAAATCCAAAGTAAGTGACTTTTATCAAGTCACTTCAACTCTCCGAGCCTCAGTTCCCTCATGGGTAAAAAGAGACAGCTGGTAGAGATCCATGGTTCTCCTATATAGCTGAATTTCAGGACGACCTGATGAGCTGGTAGCCAACCATATTCTACTACCAATGAGATCAGAATCTGTGGAGGTGGGACCCAGGCATCAGTTGTAGTTGGTTTTTTTTTTTTTTAAGCTCTTCAGATGTTTCAAATGTGCAGGTAGGTTTGAATGTGTCCCTCCAATATTCAGGTGTTGCCAAGGTGATAGTATAAAGAGGTGGGGCCTTTAAGAAGCAATTAGGTCATGAGGGCTCCTCCCTCATGAATGAGATTAGGTGCCCTTATAAAGATGCTTGACAGAGGAGGCTTGACCCTTCTTGCCCCTATGCTGTGTTAGGACACAGCATTTCTCCCTAACAGAGGACACAGCCCTCCCTTACCAGACAATCAAGCCTGCTGGCACCTTGATCTTGGACTTCCCAGCCTCCAGAACTGTGAGGAAATAAATTTCTATTCTTTATAAATTACCCAGATCATGGCATTCTATTATAGCAGCACAAATGGAGTAGCATAGCCTATTAAATCTATTATCTTTGTTGGTACTGTTACCTAAAAGGGTATCTTGAATCCTGGTCTCTTCTTCCCTCCTTTTCCACAAACTGGAGCCCTGTGACCCCACACAGCTCTGCCCTACCCCTAGCACTAACCCTGACTCAGGTTAGGTCTCTTGGTCACCTTTGCTGCTTGTCCAGCCCCTTCTTTCTTGAGGCTCAGGCCTACCTTGTGCCTGTCAAGAACTGGGAAGAGCCTGATATTTTATAATACTTACAAGGTAACAAGTTAGCCTGCAATATTTTCATGATTACTCATAGAAGATATAAGACTCCTGGGTCAGAGACAAGAGGCAGTTTACTACTTACAGTAATTGCAGCAGCCAGTGTATCATTATTTTTTGCACCAGTTCCCTAGGCCCCAATGTCTACAAGGCAACATAAAGAGGGCCAGATGGCATTTGCACACACAGTGGGTTGTATTAAAAGATAGAAACCCTGAACTTAGGAAATTTAAATATTTATAAGGGTCAATAGCTATGACTGCTCTTTGCTCCAGAAAGAAATACTATCTCTATTTTCCACGCTGTTCACTATACAAACACCCTTGAAAAGATAGTTCAGAGCAAAAGGAACTTGGTGTTTGTCTCCAGGATGTGCAGAAATGGGAGAGATCTGTGAAGGACTGCCTCTCTTCACATCCTATGCTGGAGCCCCTGACTTGCTCATCTGCTTGCCCTTGCTAATTCAGAGTGTCCTACCTCTGAACCCCAATTCCCCAATGGATAACTACCTATGGCCATGCACCTGAATTGCTCATGACCATAATTCCCTAGATTACTTCTCTCCAAGCCTTCTTCTCAGGCAAATGGATGCCCAAGTCTCTGACCCCTGGTGGGAACTCTCCAAGCTAGAACAGAACATAAGAATGTGTGGAGCTAGCTGGAGGCTGCAAAACAAAGAGCCAGGGAAGACAGTGAGAACATCATTCAGGTTAAATGGAGGGTTGCAAGCTAACCACATAGTCCAAATCACTAGCTATCAAACTTCAGTGTTTTGGTGTGGAAGCTGTTTCATAACTTCAGAGTGTAGCAGAATCACTTGGAGAGAGTGCTAAAACACAGATTGTTGGACCCTAACACAAATGTCTCTGATTAAGCAGGTCTGAGCTGAGGCCTTGCAAATATGCACTTCTAATAAGTTCCCAGGTAGTGCTGATGCTGCTCTGATCTAAACTTTGTCCATCCAAGGTAACCGGGCTGAGAAATGACAGCCAGATTGAGAGCAATGAAAGGCCAAGTGGAGGAGGTAACAGGAAAGTTTAGGAGAAGCTAAAGGGATATGATTCAGCCGTGCAACCCAGAGGCTGGACACTTCCTATAAAGCTCCCTTAGCCTTGCCTGTGGGTCAGGGAGAGTGTTATTATAGGGTCATTTCAGACAGTGGGATGTTGGGCTTCCATCATGTTGACTGCTCATTACCCCAGATGCTATGCCTCCTGTTAAACACGGCTCCTTCCAGTGTCTGCGGCTGGCTCTGCTCTTAGGGTATCATCCTACCCTACAGGGAGACCTTGTTGGAGTTTCTGTTCCTCCCAGCCTGCCTGCTCCCACTCAAGTTAACCCAGACATGCTAGTTAGCCTGTTTCCCTGCCCCGCATTTATAGCTCATACACACCCACCAAGTTCATTATTCCCCTGTCTCTGCTCTGTACTCAAGAGGCTGATACCCTCACAGACTACAATACCTGGGCTACCTTATGGCCTGTTTCTAGTTCTGCCTGGCTAATGGGACACACTGGCAAAGATCAAAGGATGACAGATGAGTTTCAGCTGTTCACTCTCGTCCTTTCTCCTCAGAGCTGTATCTCTTGCAATATTTGTATCCCACACTGTCTCTTCTGCTGAGTGGCCCCAGCTCCACGGTACCAGCTTTAAAGCTGGAATATCATTTCCATAAAGCCATTTCCTCCTCTTGTCGCTTCAGTGCTTGGGGTGGTTTCAGGTGCATCACTACCCATCACCTGTTCCCACAGTTCTGCCCACACTGCTGTAAGCAGTTCCTTCACTGAAGTCGCCTAAACCTCAGAGCAAATCCTGTTTCTACCCAGGACCCTGATGGACATACTCATCTCGCCTGATCACACCCCAAGGTATACCATAGCTCCTCTCTGCTGGATGGAGGTACCTGAAGTGGGTCCTTCTCAGGAGCAGAATTGATAAAGAGCTCCCTATAACTTCCTGAGAATCCATCCCGAACTCCACCCCACTCCGCAGGGCTCCCCTAGTGATAAGATGGCAGCAAAGGTGAAGCCACAGCAGACGTGACTAAGGTCTTGTCAGCCAAGCACTGGTGGGCTCCTCTCCCCAGATAGCTTCCCTCAGTGCCAAAGAGCAATATAGCAAGGCTTCCCCCCAAGAGCAAATGTGCTCCTAAGGCCCTGCTAACAGTTTGCCAAAGTCTTGTCAGGAAGAGGAGGCTGGTACCAGCAGCACTCCCGAGTCTCTGATGTTGCCATGGTAGCAGTAGGGTCACTGCTTAGCAACAGACCAGAGCTGCAGGAAGTTGCTAAGGTATTTTCACATGTGTTAAAGCAAATGGATGTTTATCTCAATCTTGAGTGTAAATACACTGTAGGGAAAAAAAGAGAAAACATATACACACAAACCACCTACTGATGTTGAGCTGCACGTCTGCTGATCCTTGAGGCCTGAAGCATATGCCTTCTCTCTGGAGGAAACAGAGAGACCATAGGTGACCCAATGAAGCGCATCCTCTTACGTCCTAAAACAACTGTTCACCTGTCTTCCCACCCACCCAGGCTGAAAACCTTCCTCACCACTTAATTTCCAATAGAATTTCCAAATCTTTCTCTTAAATGGCTTTTGAGAGGCCATGTGGTAAACTAAATGTATGGACTCTAAAGCCAGACTATGTGGGTCCAAAGCCTGGCGTTGGCCCCCTCTTTCTCTGTTATTTTGGACAAGTCACTTAACATCTCTGTGCCTCAACTTTCTCATCTGTAAAATGGGTATAATACTAGTGCCTACCTTACAGGATTATGTGGGGATTAAATAACTTCTTCCATGTCAAGCACTTTCAGCAGTGCCTGGTACACACTGAGGGCATTGTTACGGATAGCTATTAGTAACATTCAGTGATATCATGGATACTTTTCCATTTGCCAGGCTGTAAATAAAGAATGAAGCACGTAAAAGTTAGCAAGAAATTGGCCCTGTCTTCATGGGGCCCACAACTATTCCAGTGCCAGTGTGGCGATGGTAAAGACCCAACTCTCTCGATGGTTATTCAAAATACCCCCAAATACTGGCCTTGTCTCCTTAAGAAGTAATTGTGAGGTTTAAATAAGGTAATCCATGTAAGAGTTCAGAATGGTGTCAGGCATACAATATGGGCTCAATAAAAGTTACCTATTACTACTAAAATTCTTTTATTATTCCTCCCCACAAACCAGCTGCAAACTTGTCTGTGTTCAAGCCCCTAAATAAACTCATGCACTCCCACAACTGGGTTCTTCTTGACACTGCCCATGACCACCTGGAACACCTTCCCCTTTCCACCAGTCTCATGTCTGCATGACCTGCAAGACCAGGTTCTGTCATACCTTTTCTTGAAAGCCCCTCATCTACTCCACGCCATGCTCACCCCTCCACCCTAACTATGTTGAAACTCCCGTGGAGGTCAGTGTTTCTTCTTCCTTGTGTTTGTATTTTGCTTTCTAAGCCAGATCACAAACCCTCTGTATGCCACTCTTCTTATGCATCTTCTCAGATACCCTCAGCCTCATCTGTCTTGGGCCCTTTACCACTGTTCCACCTCTATTGTCACCAGCGACCAGTGCTGCACTGCTGTGAGCAGGCAGCAGTTCTATGGTAACCAGCTCCACCCAGCAGCCACCCAGTCACCATGCCGGCTACTAGGGCCACTTTACCTCTGCAAAGGAGACACAATGCATATGTGATCATGGAATTCACCAGTCTTACTATGGCCCCCATCATCCAAAAGCAGCATACTGAAGGAATGGCCGAATGAGCAAAGGTACCTGCCCTGTAACAACACACCAAAGGGTTAGGACACAATCATCGGTGATGTGGTATATGCACTGAGCAGTGATGTTGGCATTGTATATGGTGCTGTGTCCCAAACAGCAGGGATACACGGTTTGGGAACCAAGAAGTGGATGTAGGACTTGTCTCTCTCACCATCCTTCCCACTCACTCATAGAATTTGTGCAGTCTATAGCCTGGACCCTGCTGGATAAGAGCTCTGGTTGTCAGGGATGAAACTCTTCTGCCAGGAAGGTTCCACTGAACTTGAAGTGACTACCACTTAGTCACTTGGCACACCTCATGCTAGTGGACAACACAGGGATTGTACTGGTGGGATTAATAACCCTGATTACCAGAAGAAGCTGTGATTGTGGCTGCACAATGGGAGGAGGAAAGATTCTTTCTAGAACCTGGGGTTTCAGTGGGGGCTTTTCTAGGTGCTTGAAACCCAGCAAAAACTATAAAGGGGCAATTGCAGCAACCATGGTTTAGCAAGGGAATGGCAAGCAAGGATAAATGTAGCCTAGTTCTTTGCTTCCCAAATGTGCCCACGGACAAGCAGCATCAACATCACCTGAGAGCTTCTAGAAATGCAGAAGTCCAGGTCCCTCCCCAGACCACTGAATCAGATTCTGCATTTTAACACAATTCCCGGGTGATTCAATGCACTTTAAAGTTGAAAACCACACTCAGCAACCCACCGCGCAAGCAACCTAGCTGGAGGTGAGAGAAATCTAGAATCAGTAATGGAGGTCGTTGGGCAATGAATGTTCGTTATGGCCTAAAACCAGCAACGGGAATGGGAACTGTAGCTTCTTTTCCTTATACTCTTCAGAGAGAGTGGCTGGTCCCTGCCTTGACGGAGAATTAATGACCGATTGCCGGGAGAAATGTGAAATGGTGCAGTTGCTTTAGAAAACAATCTGGCATTTCCACCAAATGGTAAACATAGAATCACCCTATGACCCAACAATTCTACTCTTCCCAAGAGAAATGAAAACCTAGATTTCTATATGGCTGTTCACAGCAGTCTTATTCATAATAGTCAAAAAGTAGAAACAAACAAAATGTCCATGAAAATTATAATGGAGGATCCTTGGAAATTATACAAGATCCTCCCTTTCTCTGAGGAAAGGGAGGAGAACAGGTAAAAACTTGCCCCAACTCACACAGCCTATTCTAAGTGGAAATTATACAGGATCCTTGATTTTTCTATCAGGATAAGGATGGAAATATAAAAATGAATAGAAAGTTGGTGTTGAGAAAGGACACTTAAGCTGGTGAGACAGCTGATAAAAATTTCTGCTGAAAAGTAAGGACATTTTCCCAATATTTCCATGTAATCCAGGTACGAAATCATCAAAAATCTAGGATAAGCATCCTAATGGAAATGTGGTCTGGAAAGATGGGCTGGGAGTCCCCTTCACTGAGCGGGAAAGAAGCAGGCTGTGTAAGAGATGAAAGAATACTATGCACAAAAGCTTGCACCTTAATCTGACCTCAGAGAACAGCGTGTATACCTGGCATGCGTACCTTTCAGGCAGTGTCTGGGTTTCCTGTACCCCAGGCCCTGATCCACTACAAATACACAAGTACTTGATAAATCTAACTGGATTGTGTCTGTGCTGGAGCTAAACAGTCTCTTGCTGTTTAGGGAAACCCCATGTCCAGTACAACCCCAGCACCTAACAGAGTGCTTTACACTTAATGAGCATTCAATAAATATTTGTGAAAGGAATAAATGGCTAAAAATGAATAAGCACTTTGAAGCCTGAAGACAGGTTACTGCATGTATCTGTGAGACCAAACAGAGAGAAATGAATTACCAAGTTTAACTCCTAAGGGAAAAAAGAAAGTAACTGACCGTGCTTTGGCCCCAAAAATGTTATCTCCCTCATCAACCATTACCACCAGCAACGAGGTGGGACATCTGCAATTTGGGGCCTGGGTTTTCAAAAAAATCCCCCAGTTGCTGATTTGGGAGATGGCAACATAGAATCTTCTATCTAGAAGAGACCTCAGAGATCCCTGAGCTATTGAAGGAAAATAAGCCCAGAAGAACTGTCATTTGTGAGGATGTGACAAATGGCTGGGTAATTTCCCGAGGATAAGCTAAACCCAGACAGGGAGTTCATGCATCAACAGCAGTACCTATAATATCAGCAGTTTAGGAAATTGACACTGTGTCTGTCACACATTATTTGAACTGAATACTGGTTCTGGATAATTCGCTCCTCCCCAAAATGTGGATATATGATGATGGTTTTGCTGGGACACATTACAGAGGGAAAAAGAAATCTTCCCAAATGCTCCCATGCAGAAGGTGCAAATTTCACACAAGTGACTCATGATGAAGCGCCTGCAGAGACCAACAGACCCAGCCCATTTCCCAGAACTGCCCCTGGAGAAACATTCCCGGGTCAGAACTTCAGAAACCTAGTCACCTACTGCAAGCACTAGCATGATAAGGGCAAAACTGCTCCCCAAGGAGAACTGTGCCCTTGGGCAGAGCAGTGGAGTGAATTAATTTCTAATAATGAAACAGTGAGCTACAGTGTTTGTCTACAAAACAGGCTTATTCATGAAGAGTGAATATGTCAACGAATTCAAGAGGCATGCTAAATCTCCATTGTTTTCTGAAGTTCAGGTTTCCTGGCTCTGTAAAATGTGATGCACGCCTTCAATGTGTGCAGCAGAATCTGTGAGATTGCAGAATGCCACATTAAACTCAGAGCTCCTGGGCTAATGAGGGTAAGTCCATTTTGCAGTAATGAATTGTTGGTAATAGCCCATCATGGAGCAGATGTCTCATCCATCATTGCCCCGGGAGTCCGACACTCTGAAGTACTCCCATCAGATAGGGAGGGGGCACAGCCCAGGGAGGCGATCCTCATCTCTGGACTCCCGAGGGCAGCCAATCCTAGGAGTTAGAATCAGTGGGTGACTATCCAGTGTGACTTAAGGTCCCCCAAATCCTCCCTAACTCAAAATATGTCCCCACCCACCTGCCACAGCGCTTAAAATATCCTCCTTTGAATTTTCTGCTATTAAAATGTAAATACGTCACCTGGAAGAAGTAACACATTAAATTAGCATCCATTATCACTCATTTTCACATTAGGGAGAGCTGGGCCCTGAGGAAAGGGAGGAGGACAGGTAGTCCTTGATGGAAGATGGCATAGAAAGGAGCTGGGCAGGTCTCAGGTTGGTGGGGTGGGGCCAAGCTGGGGCACAGTGTGCGTGCCAGTGAACTCTTGCTCACCCCATTCTACTGACAATGTGGGTTTTCTAAGTGTATGCTTCCTCAAATTACCTGAGCAACCTAGAGGGGAGAGATGGTAACTTACTTATCTTTGCCAGTCCCCAGGACCTCTTCAGTAAATGCTTCTTGAATAAGTAAATTTCATCCTCACAACCCCCCAAAGGAAATCAGAGAAGGGATCATGGTCATTTTATAGGTGCAGAATCAGACTCATGGAGGCCCATTTTCTTGCCCAAGCACATGGGACTGAAGAGGAGCAAGTTCTGGATAAACAAAGCGGCAGACAAAGTATACGTTTTTATCTACAGGAAATTGTATTTATGTGGAAACTAATGGGAAGTAAGAATAGAATAGATTAGGGCCACATTTTGGATGCCTTTCAATGTCACCCTGAGACTTTAGGGTGTTATTCTGGGAACTTCTGAAAGTTTGTTTAGTGATCGAGAATACAGGAAGCAGAAGGATACAGAGAAATGTGCAAAGTGATATTTTAGGCAGGTTATTGGCATACAGGAAAATAGGATGGGTTGGAGAATCAATAAAGACTAGTAAAGAGATTCGTGTGAATCAGAACTGGGAAGGTAGCAGTGGAAATAGGAGGGACATATGCAGACGTATGTAAGAGACATATAGATAACAAATAGATCAGTTGCAGTGACTGGTTGGAGAAGTGGGTGAGGAAGAAAGTGGATTGAGGGACATTGACTAGATTTCAAACCCACTTAACTGACAGAAAATCGACAGCAATGAGAAATCTGGAGGAGAAGCGGGTTTTGATGGAGGATGGTAAGTTTCATTGCAAATATGTTGAGTAAGGTGATAATGGAACATAGGTTTTGATGGAGGATGGTAAGTTTCATTGCAAACATGTTGAGTAGGGTGATAACGGAACACCCAAGTGAAGATGTGCATGGGGCTGATAGAAACTTGATGTCAAACCTCAAAGAGATTTAGTAGAAGCAACAAAAATAGGTGAAATCTCTGAGAAAGGGTAGAAAATGAGTCAGAGTCAGGACCTCCAGACATGTCCACTTATAAAGGATGAGTACAAAATGAAGGAGACAGAGTCGGACAGTGCAGTGAGAATTGAAGCCAAATACGAGTGTTTCAAAAGGTAGAGGTGCCAGTGCCAGATGCTGCAGAAAGGTCAAGGAAAGTCAGGAGAAATTGCTATTGGGCTTCAAGAATAGACTCTCTGGTTATCTGCAATAGCACAGTCTCAGACATGTGGAAAGTGCAGGAAAACATAAACGCAGTGGAGGAAGCATGGAGAAAAGGAAAAGATGGGAGGGGAAGAGAGATGGCTGTGCAGCGACAGTCGAGCCAAGCATGACTGGCCTTGTTTCCTTGTCCCTTCCCACACAGGCAATGCTGAACCTCGATTTATGTACAGAGAATGACTGAAATGCAAAAGACAGCAGGAGATCCTGGGGAGGCATCAATTAGAAGCAGCAGGAAGGGAGGGGCTGGGATGTACAGGGAAGGGTAGACAGAAGAAGGTGGGAGTCTAGGTTGAAGAAAGGGAAAGGGGCAAGCAATGAGGTGAGTCCAAACAGATCACTTTCCTGGAAAAAATCAGAAAAACATGCTCCCAGGGTTGAGCCTATAAAAAATAGTAGACTCCCAGGGAACATGAGAGGGTTCCAGACAACAAACGACTGGATTCAGATGCTGCCAGGATTAATCTAAAGCAGGAGAGGAGCAAAACTCATTTCCAAAGGAAGGATCTCATCTGTGTGTCTCTGACAGCCCAACTGATGAAGTCTATACCTAGAATTACAAGGCCATTGAATATCAGTGCTAGGAAGGCCCTGAGACATCATCTGAGCCAACTCTCTCTCACTTCACCAACTGAGAAAATAAGGCCCAAAGGGGTGAAGTAAATTAATCAAGAAAACGCAACTAATTAAAGGTCAAACCTGGACCAGAATCTAGGCCTGTTAGCTGCTGGTCAAGTGCAATTCTCACCAAATAGCAACTCTATGAGCTGGATTTCCCAGTATAAGATTGGGTCAATTTCAATCTTATATAATTTCTTCTTTCCAATAATGATTATGTTATTTAGATATATGCATAACAAAGTGATTTCATTTTGTACCTTTGTGTGGTTTTCGTATTAAAAATTTGAAAAAAGCAATAAATCAGGAATAGAAAATATTTGTCAGATCATGCCTCTCAATTTTTGGTTCTGCAAATATAGTCACTGCAATTGCATAGCAAAGTTATTAAAAGCGTAGCTGTGGAGTTGAACAGACCCAGCTGCAAAGCCAGGTGAGCCCCACCACTTACTATTTGTGTGACATTGAATGAGACCTTGACCTCTGCTGGGAGAGGGTGGCAGAAGGAAGGGAGGCAAAGTGGTCAACCACTCTGTCATCATGGCCCTAAGCATGGAGAAAAGCAGCAGTGAGACCCAGAGAGCGAAGCCGCCAAAGCTGCTGCTAATACCTGTTTCCCTTTGGAATAATCCCAGTGTTTTGGCCAGAGATGATTTGAAGGCTTTTTGAGAGGCACACCTGAAGAGAAAATGTAATTACTTTTTCCTGCACTTGAATTTCCAGGCAGTGTCCTTTCAAAATAAAAAAGTCACTCGAGGGGTGGAAAGGAGGAGTAGGGGAAGAAATGAAGGACAGACAAGGGCCATCCCCCCAATGAAGCCAGTGACATTTCATCAAAGCGACTCCCTTTGGGAGCAGCTGGTGCAAATGTCACTCAGCGAAGACAGCAGGAAGCAAGAGAGAGCAGTGGGTTCTGCAGGAAATAACATGATCCACTCCTACTCCCACCAGCCACCCCACCCCAACCCCCCAAACCCTGACCCTCTGGAAAGCAGTTAGACCAGGCACTTAACTGATGTTGTTGACCTTTGGGTGGCTGTAGACATCTTGTAGCTATTTGACTGCAGTCATGATGAAGTACATATCCAACCCCAGTAGAACTGCCCCAATGTCAGCCCTGGGGATCTCTATCCACAGGAGGCAATGCCCTGACCTCCACCTCTCCCATGTAGACCAGTGGACCAGAAGGGAGTGTGCTGTGCAATTTCCATGGGATGCTCATTTCCATCAGAGCATCCTAGGAGAAATGCAGCTGCTAATGATTAAAGAGTTGATTTCTACAACAGACAACCCTAGGGTTCTTTAAGTTGATCATTCTGGGGCATGATAGAAGGAAGGAGAAGAACAAAGAGAATTAAGCCAATCCAGGGATGAATCCAGTTCTGCCACTTATTATATGACCTTGGCAAGTTACTGAACCTCTGCGCTGCCTCAGTTTCTTCATCTGAAAATCAGGCATACTATTGCTCGCGGGGGTTTAGGAAAATGAGAAGTAATTGACCACAAGTTCCTGGCTGTGAGGAGGTACTCAACAGGCAATGTTACATATACATATTTGTTAAGGACATATCAAGTTCATGCACACCGACAAAAGAGCACAGGTCCCTGGCCAAGCTCTCAAAGTCACCATGCAGAAGGATGGACATTCATAAAACTCCAAAAGGCAGGAGGAGACCTCTTTGAGGCTAATGATGTTTCCAGATAGTGGCTGTGTTGTCTTCAGAGAGTGATGAAATCTTCAGGACTAATGGACAGTTCTGTGGCCTGAGATACTTGACCCACTGGTAAAACTACTTCTTAAATATCTCTTTTTGTTTTTCATTTACTTGCAATATATTATATATGCCTCCACATACATTCAAAAACTATTCAATGCAACTCTGTATGGATGTGAAATCCACCTGCTCATCCAGTGTTTGGTACATACATGGCCAGTGCTTACTATTGAGTGACCCTCAATGCCCTTATTAGGTCTTTTCTGAATGTGCTGTCCACATGCCGTTGTGCAAGGAGTCCTAGCCCTTTGAGAAAACAGTGGTGTCCAGAGTAAAATGAGGCTTTATTACCAAACTGTAAGGCTGGTTCTTATGAGGACTCTAGTGGACAAACTCAAATAAATAACTTTGGAAAAGATTAAGTTTAGAGTAAATTTTTATCAAAAATTAACAAAGGTAGTCATGAGAAAGAGAGAGTCAAGTGGCAAGAAAACTTACTGAACCAGTCGGAAGTGAGGGTTTCTTCATTCCGGCAAAGGCAGGTGACCCGTGTAGTTCTGTTTCAGGAGCAGAGAAGAAAAATTGCTCAACAAACTAAGGCTGCCTCTTTAGTTTCCAGAAAGTAGTCATATATTGACTTTTTTTTTTTTTCAGACAGAGTCTCACTCTGTCGCCCAGGCTGGAGTGCAATGGCTTGATCTCGGCTCACTGCAAACTCTGCCTCCCAAGTTCAAGCCATTCTCCTGCCTCAGCCTCCCCAGGAGTGGGATTACAGGTGCCTGCCACCATGCCTGGCTAATTTTTTGTATTTTTAGTAGAGACGGGGTTTCACAATGTTGGCCAGGCTGGTCTCGAACTCCTGACCTCATGATCTGCCCACCTTGGCCTCCCAAAGTGCTGGAGTTACTGAAGTAAGCCACCACGTCCGGCCCATATATTGAATTTCTACCTGTCAGAGGCTCCATGCTGTGTGTGGAATGTTAGTAAACAAAGGGCTCTGTCTCAGAGCAGAGCAGAATTCAAAACCTAGCCTTAATACTTACTGTGTACACTTAAATAAGTACTTACCAATCCTGGACCAAAAGTTTCTCACCTGTAAATGAAAAAAATGACTGGAATCCCCAAAGCCATGCCCATAATCCAAAAAGATTTAAATCTAATATTGAAAATTTAGGGTGAATTGAAAGATGCATTTTATTTAAGGATATAATGGTTGGGTTTTATTTGATATTTTTTGTTTTGTTTTTTTTCGTTCTGTGTTTTCATTTGTTTTAATAGAGAGCTCCATATTTTAAAGAAAGATCTTTTCCTTACAACTAAACATGTCTTTGGGGAGCTAAACGCCTGACACCTTAACACAATAAACAAGGTCTCCTAATTGAAATCAAAATACCTAAGAGGGAATAGACTGGCACTTGAGTGCTGACTGGCAAGCCTGACTCTGCAAAGTTCAAACTGAGAAGCAGCTTTCTAGCAACTGAAGTTCCTCGACAATGGAACACATTCTTTCCCCCACAAACCGGATTTTCTGTGTCTCCTCCAGGATCTTCTGGAACACTGTAGGCAAGGACTCCCGGAACACCAGGAAGGTTGACTGCAGGGTCCTCATCTACACATTCGGTTACTGCCAATGCTTGGAGAGATGCAACCCAGTTACAGAGTCACCCGCCACACACAGAGAGCTGGGAAAAGGGAATCCAGCCTAACTATGTTTTCTTGCAAATTAGGTGCTGTGACAACTCAGGCACGGAAACACACAGACACAGTATCTGTGTTTAATTAACTAGCTGGAGAAAACAAATGTGAATAATTGATTGATGCAGGAGAACGAGGCATCAGGAAAACACCCAGTAGCGGGCTGCCAGCCAGTTCTCCCTCTGAGGCAGTGATTAGCGTTCCACAGCTCCCAAAAGAAACTTTAGCGGAAATCATTGTAGCTCAAGCCAGGTGCGTACCCTGGACCTGTGGGGCAGGAAGCAATTGAGGATGCATTTCTCAGTTGCTCTAATTCTCTGCATGGGCTAGCCCTGAGCCTCTCTGGGTTTTGCAGGCAGCTCATATCACAACGGGCATGCTGCTCTGACCCCTTTACCAAGGAACTGTAAGGCAATGAGCTGGGAAAGAGGCCCAGAAAAGAAGTGGCAAGGAGTAAGCAGCCCTGCCACTGGGGACTTTGACTCAGTAAAGCCAGCCAACTTTGCCCTAAGTGTCTGTGGTCAGTCAAGAGGCTGTATGGGACCTCTGGAAGCCCCAGGAAGAGAATCACAGTGCAGACCTCCAGCAGCCCTCTTTGTTAACATTTATTCTTCTTCTGAGAAGCTGTTCCTGGCTTGCTACAGGGCCGTGGCAGAGACTAAATGCCAACCATGAGATACCAACTGCCCACGAGACCTGAGTTGCCCATCATGAAATGGGTGCTATCCAATCCTCTGAAGCAACAAAGTCGAATACGTATGACAGCATTCCACACTTAAAGGAAGAAGCACATTCAAAAAGCTGAAATCGGCAGGGCGTGGTGGCTCACACCTGTAATCCCAGCACTTTGGGAGCCCAAGGCGGGCAGAGAGCCTGAGGTCAGGAGTTTGAGACCAGGCTGGCCAATGTGAAGAAATCCCGTCTCCACTAAAAATGCAAAAATTAGCTGGGTGTGGTAGCAGGCACCTGTAATCCCAGCTACTTGAGAGGCTGAGGTAGGAGAATTGTTTGAACCCAGGAGAAGGAGGTTGCAGTGAGCTGAGATCGCGCCACTGCACTCCAACCGGTGAGACAGACCGAAACTCCATCTCAAAAAAAAAAAAAAAAAAAAAAAAAAAAACTGGAATCCCACTGATCCTGCCCAGTGGGAGCTGGAGCCACAGATGAGAAGAAGCTGTTGCCAGAGATACAAACAAAGGTCACTGTAACCCTTTAGGTCCAGGGTCCCCCACAATACACAGTCCCCTCTCTTCTAGCTGGTAAGTCATACAAGGACCAACAGTTCTCACATAAAAAAGTAGAGCAGTGGTTCTCAACTGGGGTGAGTCTGCCCCAATGTCTAAAGACGTTTTTGAGTCTCATAACTAAGGAAGTGCTACAGGCACCCAGTAGATAGAGGCCAGAGGTGATGTGAAAAATCCTACAGTACACGGACAAGCATCTCCCCTATCATAACAAAGAATTATCTGGCCTAAAATGTCAATAGTGGCAGGGTAGAGAAACCTTGCTGTAGAGAAAGGGAAAGAGAAAGAGAAAAAGGGAAGCAGTGATTAATATAGGTCATAGGTGGCATTCTTTTACTACTCACCCCACGCTTCCTCTGTGTGCATGTTAATATTCCAAGGCACAGGGATCATACTTTGCCCAGATCCTCAAGGGGGTTTTGTTGTCCAGAAAGGAATTAAGAAGCTCTTTTCTAAGCACTCACTTGCATCTCCCTACTTCTGCCCCAGACCCAACTCCCAGGAGACAACAGGTATAAAACACTCCAGGAATGCTTCTCCTGCCACCCACCAATGTATTCTAGAGATCCCAGAGGGGCAGATTTTTTACCAAAGTCAGTTTCATCTGTGTAAAAAGTAAGAATGTCTTACATTTTCCTTACACACCTACTCTATATCTGTCAAGTCAGTATTACAAATTTTTTTCATTTGTCTATTCAACAAATATTTATTGAACACTACTGCTTGTTATAATGGTAAAAAAAAAAAAAAAAAAAAATTGAAAAAGACCAACAAGCCTGTCTTGACAGGGCTTATGACCTCTGGTTCTATGATTGTCATCATTATTTTTATTACAGGCTTATTGAAGCCAAGAAGAATTCACATTTCACCCAGGTCTTTCCCCAAGGATCTGTAATTCCCTCAGATTATCTCCCGCCCTGGGCCTGACCTGCTCAGAACCTATTAGCTGGGAGAAAGCATCGTGCAACATCCTATTGTTTGTCACTGTATAGAGGAGTTTTTTCCACAACATATCCAGCATTCTGTCCCTGGGTTATGAGTTGCCTTTCTGTTCTCTGCTTAGCCTGGGACTCTAAAGGACGTAGAGGGAAAAGGCCAAATGCACTCACTTAAAATGAAAACAAAAATGCCGATGTCCTTCAAGAGATCAGAATACCCTTGCTCTAACTTTTAAAGGCCCCTTCCCCTGATATTCTTCTGTGGCCACCACAGGATGGAATGGCTTTTTCCTACAGGGTCCTAAGATTGTTCCACAGTGGGAGCTTTGAGCTTGAGCCAATGCTGAGCCCACTTCTAGCTTCAGTTTGTCTAGGAACGCCTGGTGACTTTGAGTGGCAACCTGCCAGAGCTCTTCTCCATGAGGGTATGAGAAGTCGCCTGGGAAAGAATAGCAGGGGAATTGATAAGAGCTGTTGCAGAAGTCCAGTTTAAGCGAGAGACATCTACAGTATTGACACTGCTCCTTAGCTCAACTTCCATTCCCTTTCCTTCTCATTCCAATGGTGCTGCCTCTGTAATTGTTGTTACCTATTGGGCTTTCTACCATCTATCTTTTTTACCTTGTGGTCAATGTCATGAAATGGCATCCCACTATCCACTTTATCTCAGAATACTTTATACTGTCCTTTTGTGATTAGAGTCAGAATTTTGCAATTTTTCACTTTCTTGCATTTATTACTAATTCAAACAGTATTTGTTGAGCATCTACTAACATGCTAGGCATTTTTTTAGGCATTTGGAGTTTACATCCGTAGATACAGGAGTAACAGAAAATAAACATAAACAGAGGTACAGAAACGTCAACGAAGGGCAAGAGATAGAGAGTGATGGAGTAGGGATAAGGGTTACAGAGAGGCCAGGGGAGGCTCTCTGAGAAGGAAAGGTGCAGAAACTTGAATGGAGTGAGGGATAAGGCATGCAAAATCTGAGGAGAAAACATTTCACGTGGAAAGAGCATGTGCAAAGACCCTGAGGTGGGAACCATGTGCACATGGTTTAGGGCCAGGGTGGCTGGAGCAAAGTGAGCCCAGGGACACATTATGAAATGAGGCCAGAGACATAGGCAAAATATAAATCACATCACATCACATGAGCCACAGTAGGATTTGGATCTTATTTTGGGTTTTTCCCCAGACACTCTGCACCACTCAAGGGCAGGGGTGAAGGAGCAGACTTAGGCTTAACCAGCATGGACTTTTTGCCACATGTGTAAAGGGAAGGGTGAGGCTAAGGGAATTAAGGATGTGCCTAGGCCTCAGGGTTGAGCACAGGTCCTCACTTCTTTTGCCCTTATGGTGAGTCCCCTCAGGACCTCCTTTCTCTCATGTCCAGAAACCTCAATTTAAGGCCATTGCAATCTGTCAGAGAAGTTCTAATACCATTGAACTTCAAAAGCAAAGGGGTTGGTCTAGGTCTCTTTTCCCAAGAAGCTCCTCAGCCCTTTGTACACTCACCTCTTTCCCAGGAACCAGCTCTGCCCACCACGGAGAACAGGGAAAGGTCACAAGGATTGAGTTATCCCCAAGTCCCCAGGCAAAAGGGGGCCCCTCAGGAGGAATTGCCCCTGAATAAACAAGAGCAGCTCCATGTATTCTGTCTCAGTCCACTTCGCACTGGCGGAGACTTTGAAGTGGTCTGGAGGTCCTGCATTAGCAGGTAGAAGTATGAGCTAGTAAAAAAAAAAAAATAAGAAAAAGAAAAAATGCCCCATTTGTTCCCCGATCTGATAGAAGCCACAGATAGCTGGGTTGCACTCTTCATTTTAATAGTATTCAACAAACACTAGCCGCTCTGCAATTTCATCAGATGACTTAGGCCTTGGCTTAAGGATATCGCTGTGCACGTGCAGAGAACAGTCAGAAGAACTGGTGCAAAGGAAGCTAAGGCTTGGCTTTGGCAGAGGAGATGAAACAGATGTGGCAATCATGACACTACCAAGTAAAGCATTGGTGGCATGTGTACGATTGATAGGCTGTTCCCTAGAAAAAGCAACTGCACACACGGTTGGCTCCAGTGCCCTGGCTCATAGCTCTGCATCCCCAGCCAGACAGCTGGTGTGTGGGCTCAGGCTGCCCTTCCTTGTGAGGGCTCTACCTGCCCTGCCTTCCCTGCTGCGCCCCTCAGCTCCCCTCCCCAGCCCCAATCAAAACCAATTTCCACTTCTTCCGAGCACTCATTGGAGACTAGTGCTAACCTGATAAATTAATTCAAGCTAATGCAAATTATGGTTTAATATGTTACCCTTCCCAGACAACATTTACATTTTTAAAAGGAGCTTCAGTTCCCTAAATCTAAATGAATGGGCATTGTGGGAACGTCAAGCCTTGTGGCAGGCAGCTATGGAGACTACGAGAAACAGCAGCACATCTCTGGGCCCCTCTGAGGTCAGATGAGAAAGGTTCCATCTTCTCATCAAGTATCTGTGGGCCAAGAGACACCAATGTCAAACCTTTCTCTGAAACCAGAAGATTTCTATCTTGAGAAAACATGCTTTTAATGTACTTAGCTATTGCGTATATGACTCTAATATATGCAGATGAGATACTTCTGTGCAATCAAAGTAAATCTATGATAGTGGTTTGCTTAATTTCCCCTTCTGCACCAGGAAATATGAGTTCCTGGAGGACAGAAAAATACAGAAGAGGAGGCACCTGCCCATTGCTGGCCCAGGAGACCTCTACCTGGGACTATTCTTTAGCTAGAGGAAACAGCAGGTTGCTGCCAAGGCTGCTCCAGGGCCTTCCGTGTAGGTCTGGGTGGCAGGCAGGAAAGTATCAGGTGAGGTCTGCTCCAGCTGCCTCTACTCCTGGGAGAAGCAGAAGGGAGACCCAGGCTCCCCGAGGACCCAGCTACAGAAAGCAATTCTGCCATGCACCACATAACCCCCACCTCACCAGTGTTTTCCGGCATTATGTGAGCCTGTGCATCAGTGATATGGTTTGGCTGTGTCCCCACCCAAATCTCATCTTGAATTGTAGCTCCCATAATTCCCTTGTGTTGTGGGACTCGATGGGAGATAATTGAATCATGGGGGTTGTTTCCCCCATACTGTTCTCACGACAGTGAATAAGTCTCACGAGATCTGATCATTTTACAAGGGGTAACCCCTTTTGCTTGGCTCTCATTCTCTCTTTGCCGCTGTGATGTAAGATGTGCCTTTCGCCTTTTGCCATGATTGTGAGGCCTCCCCAGCCACATGGAACTGTGAGTCCATTAAACTGCTTTCTATTTGTAAGTTCCCCAGACTCAGATATGTCTTTATCAACTACGTGAAAACGGACTAATACAATCAGGGAATTAACTTTGGTGATGTCAACGTTTGTCATAAGGAGCCTGAAGCCTGAGGCAAAGATGGTAGACACAAACAATAGCTCCCCTGCACCCCCACTTCTCTCAGCTTTCCTTGGTGTGTGAATGAGACAAAACCCATCCTTCTGTTTTTCCAGGCACTAACTGCCTGCCCACACATCCCAAAATGGAGAGAGGCTCACCCCACTGCTCCAGAGAAAGCAGACACCAGGACAAAGAGGGTTACTGCCCGAGACAGCCTACAGACCCAGACGGAGACCCAAACACACTTACCGTTTGAGCAGCAGGCCAGGGATTGGTCACAATGACAGTGTCCTCCAAGGCTCACAGTGACCTCTGTGGCCTCCATACACACTCACCCATTCATTCATCTGTTCATGCAGTTATCCACTATTCCTTAACTAGAGGAAACTGCAGGCAGCCCTGCTCCAGGACACAACCGAGGACTTCTAAGAGGAGTGGGACACATCCATCCCCCAACTGGACACATTCTCTGTTGACCCAGGAGTCAAGGCATTGGTAGCACTGTGAGGAACGTGTTTGTCTTTGGGGATAAACACAAAGCCCAGCATCTCCCTACAAGGAGAAAACAAAGAGCTGCCACCTGGTTCCCAGTGAGCAGTGGGAAGCCAGAAGCATCCCTCGCTGTCCCCCACTCCAGGCCAGTTGCCTTGCTCCATCTACAAACACAAGGCTCTCCCGAGTTAATCTTCCACTAAATGTCTCCATGCTTCTGGAACTTCAATTACAGCCCCCTCTCCCCTCATGCAGACGCTGCAACCGTGCAAATGCAGTTTAAATCATCATGCACATTTTCCCCTGTGCTTCCTCATGCTGGTACTGTCTTCCCACCCCCACATTTTTTCAAGGGCTTGTCTTGCTGTCATTCCACTCCAAATCAGCTTGGCACATTGAAGTCCCCTCTAGCACACAGCCCTTCTGAAGGCTCCCTGCGAAGCCTGTTTTTCTTGCACACTCTTGTCTCAAGGATTCTCTCAGGTTTCTAGTTTCCACCTCCCGGTTCTCAGCTGCTGATATTTGCTTCAAATTCCTTTCTTCCATTCTGCTACTCCCAAGGATTCGATGCATTGAACTGTTCCTTGATGCCCCCACCCACTCATTCCCCAAAATGTGGACAAACCACCATTCTATATCTTGTGCAAAACATGGACGTTGGCTCCTCTTGGGTCTCACTTCTGAGCTGAAGGTCTGATTTCCAGGGGCCGCAGGTCAGGCCACAGCCCAGGCCCCAACTTCACATAAGAAGGGGGTACACACATGCCTGTCACTCCCTTCTTTTTTGCCTGAAAATGCAAGTGAGAGCATGAGTACTTCTAGTGTTTGCTTTAGTTCCTCACTTCCAAGCAGATCAGCCTCCTAACTGCTGGTCACAGTATATTCTAAGAGCAAAATGTTCAAGTACACTGGAAACAGGTGCCGAGGTATATCCCTTGACTTTCATAGAGGTCAGCAGTCCTGTGGGAGAGACAAAGGCATTAAGGGCCAGATAGTTCTGCTTTGGAAACTCCAGCTGACAGAACTGGGCAAAAACAGAGGAAGGTGCCTGCACACTGGCCAGAGAGACAAGGAGCCATGGAAGTTGACAATCCAGAGGAGGTCAGTGATGCTGCACCCATGGGCAGCATGGGCAGAAGCAGCTTGAGGCTGTCTGCAGCACCGGGAGGCGTACCCACAGTGAATGGGACCGAGGGGCAATTCGAACTGTAGGAACTGACTCTGGTTAAACATGAAACCAACATCCGGGAGCCACAGAGTTTCTGCCTTTGGACTCAGAAACTGGTGGGGGCTGGGGGTACTGAGGCTGGATGTGTAAGGTCCCTGGAGATTCCCAGGAATACAGTAGCTGTCACAGGAGGGCTCTTGAATGAATTTTTTGGCCAGGTGTGGTGGCTCACACCTGTAATCCCAGCACTTTGGGAGCCTAAGGCGGGTGGATTACCTGAGGTCAGGAGTTCGAGACCAGACTGGCCAACATGGTGAAACCCCATCTCTACTAAAAATATAAAAATTACCCGTGTAGTGGTACACGCCGTAATCCCAGTTACTTGGAAGACTGAGGCAGGAGAATTGCTTGAGCCTGGGAGGCAGAGTTTGCAGTGAGCTGAGACCGTGCCACTGCACTCCAATCTGGCCAGGAGAGCAAGGCTCTGTCTCAAAAAAAAAAAAAGAGAGAATGAATTTTAAAAATCAGATTTTATAGTAAAAAAACAAAAAGACTGCCAATAAAGCAATAGAAATAACCAAGCTGACTTCAGACTTCATTCCAACACGAACTGGCAGGAGAGAAGAGGGTTTTAAAAGAAAAGGAAATCAATATATCAAAGAGACTTCTGCACCTCCAAGTTTATTGCAGCACTACTCACAATAGCCAAGATATGGACTCAACAACAGATGAATGGATAAAGAAAATGTGGTATATATACATAATGGAATACTACTGGGCCACAAAAAGAATGAAATCCTGCCATTCACAGCAACATGGACAAGACTGGAGGAGGTTATAAGTGAAATCAGCCAAGAACGGAAAGTTAAACACCACATGTTTTTACTCCTATGCGGGAGCTAAAAAAGTTGATCTCGTAGAGTAAAAAGTATAATATAGCAAAGAACACTGGAGTCTGGGAAGGTAGAAGGAAGGAAGATACAGGGAGAGATTTGTTAAAGGATACAAAATTACAGGGAGATAGGAGGAATAAGTTCTAGTATTCTGCACCACTGTAGAATGGCTATAGTTAATAATATATTACGTAGTTTCAAATAGATAGAAGTAGGATATCAAACTTTCTCAACACAAAGAAACAATAAATGTTTGTTTGAGATGATGGATATGCTAATCACCCTAACCTGATCACTATACATTATACGTATCAAAGCATTACTATGTACCTCACGAGTACATGCAATTATTATTTGTCAATTTAAAAAGAGAAAATTTAAAAATAATAAAGAAAATAGGGTTTTTTCAATGTTGTGTTTTATTTTTAGAGGAAGGTTCTTGCCCTGTCGCCCAGGCTGGGGTGCAGTGGTGCAATCACAGCTCACTCAAACTTGCAGACTCAAGTGATCCTCCCACCTCCCTAACGTAACTGGGGCTATAGGTACATGCCACCATTGCTGGCCAAAATAGGGCTTTAAAAGGAAAGATTCTACGTAATTCCACACCCAGCCAAATCTTCTTTGATATGTAAAAGAAACAAGGATGACATGGAATGTAGAGGAATTCAGAAAATATACTCCCTGATTTCCGTTTCCTAAAAAAAAAAAGTTGTTTTAAAGTACTTACGGATAGATAACTGAGTTAAAAATGGGAAGAGTTATTTGCTAACTACTGAGGTCTACTAAGTATAAATCTAAATAATTGCTATAAATATGATTGCAGACTAAGTGCAAATGCCAGAAAAAAATGCGAAAAAGAAGCCACATAATATTAAAATATTATAAAATTAATATTCTGGACTATTACAACTCCAGTTTATATTAAACTAGATGGAAAAGTGGAGTGAGAAAGGGAGAAGTAAATGGTGATGATGGAAGAAAGTAAAATGCACATCAAGTTTCTTATATATTCAGAGTCAAAAGTTTATCTTACTTGCTATTTTTGTCCTCAAAGTATATACAGAGTTGGCCCTCCATATCTGCAGGCTCTACCGCCACAGACTCAACTAACTGCAGGGAAAAAAAATTTAAAATATGGATGGTTGTGTCTGTACTGAACATGTACAGACATTTTTTTCTTGTCATTATTCTCTAAACAACTATTTATATAGCATTTATACTGTATTACGTATTACAAGAAATCTAGAGATTATTTAAAAGTATAAAAAAAGAGGATAATATGCAAATACTATGCCATTTTATATAAGAGGTTTGAGCTTCTGAGGATTTGGGTATCCGTGAGGGATCCTGGAACCAACCATGGAAGACTGTATTGACTTCTATTTGTGAGATTATGGTAGGCTAGTAATTCAGACCAACACACTTGCTGAAAACAACTAAAAATTCCAGAAAGATGCCTATTAAATGTTTCTTAAAAGCAGGGAAGGAAGACAGCACTAAAAGCGAAGAAGGAAGCTCCCGTTTTCACGCTGCTGTTACAGAAATACCCGAGACTGAGTAATTTACAAAGAAAAAGAGATTTAACGGACTCAGTTCCACCTGACTCGGGAAGCCTCACAATCATGGCGGAAGGCAAAAGTCAACTCTTGCATGAGGCAGACAAGACAGAGAGAGAGAACCAAGCGAAAGGGATTTCCCCTTATAAAACCATCAGATCTCGTGAGATTTATTCACTACCATGAGAACACTATGAGGGAAACTGCCCCCATAATTCAAATATCTCCCACTGGGTCTCTCCCACAACACGTGAGAATTATGAGAATTACCATTTGAGATGAGATTTGGGTGGGGACACAACCAAACCATATCACCCTCCCAAAGCTGAAGCCAAAGCAAAGGCTTTGCAGGCCAAGAAGGCAGTGCTGAAAGCCATCCACAACTACAAAAAATAAAAATAAATCTGCCCATCACCCACCTTCTGGGCTCGAGACACCACAGTTCCAAAGGCAGCCCAAATATGCTCAGAAGAGCGCCCCCAGGGGAAAGAACCTTGACCACTCTGCTATCAACACATTCCCTCAGACCACTGAGTCAGCGTGAAGAAGGTAGAGGACAACAACACGCTTGAGTTTACTGTGGACGTTAAACCCAACAAGCAGCAGATCAAACAGGCTTGAAGAAACTCTATGACATTGGTGTAGTCCAGGTCAACACCCTGATCAGGCCTGATGGAGAAAAGAGGGCATATGTTCCACTGGCACTCCTAACTGTGATGCTTTGGATGTTGCCAACAAAAATTGAGATCATCTAAACCAAGTCCAGCTGGCTAAGTTCTAAATATGTATCTTTTCACCATATTTTAAAAAGTTAAAAAAAAAAAAAAAAAAAAAAAAAAAAAAAAAAAAAAAAAAAAAAAAAAAAAAAAACATAAAATCAGAGAAGACCTGACAGCATACCAGGGAATTATTGGGCCAAAGTGTAGGTGGGATTGTAAACTTAGCCAGGGAAACAGAGCAATAAAGTAGTCTTTGTCCTGAGGGTGTATCTGTCTATCTCTGCAAACTTGAGCTTCCCTTTTGACATCGAACTCTAATGCCTGAACTGGGCAGAAGGGGCAGGTATCGCTTCAACGTTTATCTGAATATGCTCCCCACTTGAATCTGGGACCTCAAAAGACTGCATCTTCAAGATAAGAGTGAACTAGAAGGAAGACTTCATCCTCACCCCCATCTCTCACCACCACCCCAGGATACTAATAGGAAAGCTGCTTTGGCACTAACCAGAAAAATAGGAAAAAGGTGAAAACAAAACCTTACCTGAGAAGTTGCAAACATAAGCAGCCCTGGAGCAGATTCATAGCTGAAATTTACATCTCTTGGTTGGGGGTGGGGAATAAAATCCTTTGGCATGAATTTAATGTAATGTGGTTCTAGATTGATAGTTCCCCTAGGGATGCAGCAAAGTAAACACAAATCCTCTCTGAAGAATGCACCTTCATATATGCCTCGAACGATCTCAAAAATATTTACGAGGGCAATGACATTCATATAGCCAACAATAATAAAACAGATAAAGCAAAAGGAACAAGAACCAACAGAAACAATAGCCACAAAACTTCAACTATTAGTATTATCAGGCTAGATTAAATTTCAACTACCCTTACTTTGTTTAATGCAATAAAAGACCATTTTAAAATATCAGCAATAAATCTCTGGACAAAAGCTATAAAAAGTTATAGTATGCTTTTTTTAAATAATTAGAATGTCTTCTCTGTTACTCCTTGGAATAAACAACAATGGATGAGTGTAACAGCCAATGAACATGGCAAATGCAGAATTAGTGAAAAAAAATGGAGCAGAAGAAATTATTCAAAATACAGTATAAAACAGAGTTCCAGAAGGAGAAGGAAGAGAAAATAAGAGAGTGACAATATATGAAATGATCACAGTGGAGAATTTTCCAGAATTAATGAAAGACATCAATGCACAGATTCAAGAAGCCAAACAGATCCCAAAAATAATGAATAAAAATAATGCACACCCAGCCCCAACATATGTAAATTGAAGAACATAGAGAAAAATAATTGTTTTAATTCTAAAAGATAAATTACTTCAACAGAGCAGCAGTTGCACTGATAGCCAACTTCTTAGCAGCAATGGCAACAGCCAGGAGCCAAAACAGTATCTCCAATGTTCCAATGTACTGAAAGGAAACAACTGCCAATCAGAAATTCTATTCCTGGCCTCTATATCTATATGTATCTATCTATCGATATATATAGGGGATATTTTATGTATATTATATGTAATTTATATATAATTATATAAAAAATGATTTTATATACCATATATTAATAACATGTTATATATTAATCATGTAAGTCCTGTTATATATAATTAATGTATAATAAAATTATATATACAATTTTTTCAAAAATGAGGGTGAAATAAAGACATTCTCAGGCCAACAGTATCTGACAATTCACTATCAGCAGACCTTAGCCAATGGGAATTCTAAAGGATGTACTTCAGGTAGAAAGTAATCCTGTATAAGTCTGAGATTAAAGAAGAAATAAAGAACCAAGAAGATAGTGAATATTTGGATAAATCTAAATATTGGCTATATAAAACAGTTTTATTAAATTCTTCAAGGCATAAAAAGCAAAGAACTAAAATATATGACAACTATAATGTATAAGCCAGGAAAAAAGGGAAAAAACTTGAAATAGTCTAAGGTGCTTGTATTTATCAGAAGGAGACTTAAAAAAATCAATTTCCTTCAGACTTTGATAAGTTAAGTACAGACATAGTAATTTTTCAAATAACCACCAAATGAATAGAAACAGAGTAAATATTTCCAAACTGGCCAAAAAAAAAAAAATTGAAATGATTATTTAAAATACTCCTTAAGTCCAAATAAATGCAGTAAAGTAATGTAAAAGAAACAGAAAAGGTTGAGCAAATAGAAACCACAAAATAAGGTGGTAGATTTAAAATGAAAATGTATGGGTAACTGCCTTAAATCTAAATGAACTGAAAGCTCAAATAAAAAAGCAAAGATCATCATGCTGGATTAAATAAAAACCATGTCATATCATTCCTATGAGAAGCATGTCAAAATCATAAGGATACAGAAAGTGAAAGTAAAAGTTTGTATTTATATAGGTATTTGCTTAATAATTGTTCAATAAACTGAACATATGTATTTTATGCATTTTTAATTATTTGTGTTTTTTTAATTGACAAATGAAGAAAATTGTATTTATGGCATACAACATGATGTTTTGACGTATGTATACATTTTGGAACGTCTAAATCAGGCTAACACATATATAATCTCATTTTGTGATGAAAACATTTAAAATCTATTCTCTTAGCAATTTTCTAGTATACAATACATTTTACATGTGTTATATCACAATGAAAACTTTTAAAGTACACGTTTCAATGTTTCTAATACTTAAAGGTAATTGGTAACATAATTTAAAATAGAATATGTTTTCCAAGTCACTGAATAATATAAAAAGACATAAAACACATTCCATATAGCTTTAGATAGAAAACAAAGAAAAGCAAAGAAGCATAAAATGAGAAGCATAAAATAGGTGGCAAATAAAAAAATAAATCAATCACTAAATAAATATAAAGAGTTTAACTACCCTATTAAAACTATTCTCCAATTGTGCAACAAACTCAAATCTTACAATAGCTTCCCTATGAGAAACAGACATAAAGCAAAATAGCAAAAAATGGTGTGAAATAAAAGAATGAATAAAGATTTTTCAGGCAAATGCAAAACAGTACAGCAAAGAGTGGCAATGTTAAATTCTGGAAAGGTTTTATTCAAGCAAAATGCATTCAACAAAACATAAAATGTCACTGTACATTTATAAAAGTTACAATCCACAATGAAAATATAATATTCACAAATTTTTATATGTCAAATAACTCAGCAAATAAAAGCAAAATTGTTGGAAACACATGGGAAAATTGATATATATAATTGTCATGGAACACTAAGCCACCCACTCTTTCTTGATAGATTAAGAAAAGAAAAATAAGTAAAGATATAGAGGATTTGAAGTGTAAAATTAATGGAATTGAATTAATAAAAATACATCAAACAATCTACCCTACAACCACTAAATACACCTTGTTTTCATGTGCCTATGAAACATTTACAAAACTTGATACTGAGCTACAAAGAAAGCTTCATAAGTTCCTAAATGCATACATTGTATAAGCAACATTCTCTGACAACGTAACAAAACTAGTAATACATAACAAAAATTTTTAGGTGGAAAACATGGAAATTTAAACACTTCCTAAATTAAATATCCCAAAGAGAGAAAATCAAAAGTAAATAATCAGAGATACACAGATGTATGTATAAAGTGTTATTTATATCAGTGGAAAATTTGAGCTAGCTTAAAACTTGATAGCAGAGATATGGTCAAAAAATATTATAGTGCTTCTATTAGGCAGTTGATAGGAAGTTTTTCTAGGAATTTTAATATCATGAGAAAGAAACTCATGGTATAATATTAAATAATATTAATTTGTTAAATATTTAATTTTAATATTAATCAATTTCCTTCAGACTTTGATAAGTTAAGTACAGACATAGTAATTTTAATATTAAATATTTAACAGTTAAAAATAATATATTTAAAATACCATAATAATTACTATAGATAACATCAAATATATGTACATATATGTGTGGCACAGAATAGAGCCTAGAGGGAAACACAATAAGATCCTGATCCAGTAGATACTGGCGGGTTAGAGCAGCCATCCCCAACCTTTTTGGCACCAGGGACCAGTTACATGAAAGACAATTTTTCCACAGACCAAGGGTTTGGGGGATGGTTTCAGGTGAAACTGTTCCACCTCAGATCATCAGGCATTAGTTTGATTCTCATAAGGAGACCACCACCTAGATCCCTCATATGTGCAGTTCATAATAGGGTTCTTCTCCTGTGAGAATCTAATGCCACCACTGATCTGACAGGTGGAGCTCAGGTGGTAATGCTCACTGAACAGCCATTCATCTCCTGTTGTGCCGCCATGGCCCGAGGACTGGGGGGTCCCTGGGTTTGAGAATTACAGATGATTTCTGCTTGTATACTTGTTCCATTTTCTATTATAAATACGTATAACTTTTATAATTATATAAAATAATTGTGTAATTATTTTATATAGGATGTATTTTATATGTAGGGAGTATGATTGTGATAAAACAAAAGAAATAAAAAAGACTGAACCAAGAAAATGTTGAATCTGCCCATGTTATTACTTGTGCATGACATTGGTGGGGGAAATGAAGATACCCATTTCACAGGTTAGTCATAAAGTTTAAATGAAATAGCAATGCAAAGTATTCTGTCCACTGGCTGGCAAATTAAAAAATAGCTGGCTATCACAATTATCTGCTCCTTCATATTTTTTATATCATTAGCATACTGTTCTGCATTCTAGGTGAATCCCTCAGTATAATCTTTTGATTCACTAATTCTCTCTTCAACTTATTCAAAATACTTTTTCTTCATGGGCTTTCTACTTAATTCTTTTTTACGGTGGTTTGTATTTCATTTCTGCCTTTTTGTTTCAAATATCCTTGTACTTTTAATGGTTAGTATATCATTCTTTATTTCTTTAAAGATCATAAATAGACTTATTTTGAAATCATTTTCACATTGCTCTAATAGTCTCATTTTATTTAAAGTGATCACTGACCATGTGTTTTTGTTGTTGGCTGTGTCTCCATATCGCTCTCCCTTGTGTGTTTTAGAATTTTTGTTTGCAGGCTCATTTTCAGAGGAAGCTTTTTCTTCCTTTCCCTCATACTCACTTGGTCACTCTTATTCTTGCTCTATAACTTCCTCCCACTCTTGAAATATTTCAATTGCCCTCCAGCCAGGCTTTAGGGCCCCTACAACAGCATCCATCATCTATCGATCATTCTTGACCTGCCATGTTACTGGGATCACAGGTCCTGGCACTGCCCTAGTATGTGGCTTTGTTCAGAGTCTAGTGGCAAGACTGTATCTGCTTCCTTCAACTTCACTTAGCTTGCAACTCACTGTGAGGCCCTGGGGTGATGGTCCAGCACACAGACTGGGGAGCCATACACCTCGGTGTTAACCCTTGCTCTGTACTTACTCGCTGTCTGGTTTAAGGCAAGAAACATAACAATCTTTCTTTGTCTTATCTCTAAAATGATGATGATAATAATTGAATCTACCTCATAGTATTGTGAGAATTAAACACATCAGTCCAAATAAGAAGCTTAGAATAGTGCATGACGCATAGCAAGTGCTCAATATGTATTAGATCTAATTCCAACAAGCTGGCCTTGGCAACAGCTCCTTTTGGCCCCTTTCCCAGACAGGAAAACCCTACCCTAGCCCCTTCCTATAAGCAGCAAACCAAACTCTAGTCCACTCTCTTTTGTGGGAGTACTGTGTCTCCCTTTACCCACCAAAAATGAACTCCTGGCTGCCTAAACCTGCTACTAGTCCTAGAGCCCAGTGGACCTGCAGCAGCAGCCATGTGACTGTTCTGTGTGTGTTTCTGTACCATTTCTAGCCACAGAAGTTGTACCTTGTTTTTGAGCATGGTTACACCTTCTACATTGTCTCTTTTCTACTTGTATCTATCACCTCAGAATGGAAAGGAGCGTGACTGTGGCTAGCCTCCTGCAATGGATTTGCAGGGCCATTTTGACTCTTCTGCAGACTCTGATGTTGGCGCCACTGAGCCGTGCTGCCCAACCCAGCACCATATCACTCCCTCTGATGATATAGGAGCAGATCTTCCAGAGGAGGCGAATCAAGGTTTTTCTCCTCTAATTAGGGACTTTTTAAAACTGACAGGTTTGACTCTGGTCGATGATAGCTGATCCAACACAAGCTCAGCTAATCAGACACATTTCATCCTGAAGAAAAAGGTTGTTTCTGACTCCATTCCCTGCCTTCCCACCCCACTTCTGTCAGGGTCCTATCTGAGTCCCTTCAGAGAAGCTGCAGCCAGCATGATGTAGTGTTCAAGGGCTTCCCAAACTGACTGACCATCAGCCATCTCCATTTCTAAAAATACAACACCCCAAGCACTCTCCCCCTAAGTCATGAATCAGTAGGCCTGGAATGGGACCTGAATTTTTCTCTAAGTTCAAAATCTAAATGGCCCACTACACACCTATTAGAATGGTTAAAATCAATAAGACTGACCATACCAAGTGTTGTGGGGATGTAGAGCAACTGGAACCAGCACACATTGCTGACGGGAAAGTAAAAGCTAAACATACAGCTACTATATGACCCACCCATGTCACACCCAGGTATTTACACAAGAGAAATGAAAATGAAAGCACAAAAAGTTGTACATGAATGTTCATGGCAGCTTTACTTGTAGTGGTCCAAAACTGCAAACACCCCAAATGTCCAACAACAGGTGAATGATTAAATGAATTGAGACAGAGCCATACAATGGACTCGATACAACTCAGCAATAAGAAAGAATGAACATGTAACGGCATGGATGAATCTCAAAATAATTATGCTGACTGAAAGAAGCCAGGCTCCTCCCGACAAACAACTATATACTATAGTATCCCATTTATGTGAAATTTGAGAAAATGCAAAGTTAATCAATAGTGACAAAAAGCAGATCATTTGTTGCCTGGGGAGACAGTGGGGCATTACGGAGTGGCAGGGGGAAGAGATTACAAAGGGGAACAGCGAAACTTTGGCGGGTGACAGGTGAGTTCATTATCTTGATGGTGGTGACAGTTTCACAGGTATACACATATGTCAAAACTTACCAAATTGCACATATTTTAAATATGTGCAGTTTATTATATGTCAATTTTTAAAGATCTAAATGGCCTGCCAGGGAGACATTGGTCTGATCTTAATAAGAAGCCATTGGACTGAAGTCATCATCATGCATCACCTCATGCACCGCTCGCACCTCCCTCCAGGTGGCGCCAATCCCAATTGTGTGCTTTAAGCTCCACCCTGGCTGGCCTCAAGCGACCCTTGAATTACCTATTTAGACAAAGATTTAAAACAAATACAGACTTAAAAAATAAATTTACACTATATATGTTTTTTGAGATAGGATCTTGCTCTGTGCCCAGGCTGGAGCACAGTGGAACAATCATGGTTCACTGCAGCCTTGACCTCCTGGGCTCAAGCTATCCTCCTGCCTCAGCCTCCAGAGTAGCTGGGACTACAGGCATGTGCCACCATGCCAGGTTAGTTTTTATGTTTCTTTGGTAGAAACAGGGTCTTACTATGTTGCCCAGGCTGCTTTTGAATTCCTGGGTTCAAGTGATCTGCCCATGTAAGCCTCTCAAAGCACTGGGATTATAGGCATGAGCCGTTGCACCCGGCCTGATTTTGGCTCTCTCTCTTAATTCCTTGACATAGGTAGCTGGTAACCAAGGACTTTGGAGAAAATAATCTCCTGCACCCACAGCACTCATTAACCACCTACAGGGAGAGCACAGGGCTAGGTGGGCTGGAGTAGAGGGGCTAAGGGGAAAGAGACTAAGTGATAATAGCACAGCTCTGCCCCCAGACGTCATGTGTTATAATGGCTAGGAGCTTGGGCTCAACATTCCAACAGTTCTTTAATGGTACATTGAAGAACTGAATTTTTCACTTTTCAAATAGTTAGATTGTATCAAATGGACACACAGATATGGCCCCAAAACCTAAATTAGTGTGATGTTCTCCAAGAGAATAAATAGAACAGTAGGCTGGGTGCAGTGACTCATGCCCATAATCCCAACACATTGGGAGGCCAAGGCAGGAGGATTGCTTGATCCGAGGAGTTGGAGACCAGTCTGAGCAACATAGGGAAACCTCATCTCTACTAAAAATAAAAAAAGTTAGCCACATTCCTATAGTCCCAGCTACTCTGGAGGCCGAGGTGGAAGGATCACTTGAGCCTGGAAGGCTGAGGCTGTGGTGAGCCATGATTGCACCACAGCACTCTAGCCTGGGTGACAGAGAGAGATCCTATCTCAGAAAAAAAAAAAAA